>NC_056735.1:637199086-637296586 GCF_019279795.1 Protopterus annectens | reverse complement strand
TGCAGATAAATCTTTACAAAAATCCTGTCCAGGCCTGGAGATTTAGCCTTGAGGAGCCCATGAAGCACAGTCGTGATAAGAACTGCTGGCCTCATCTATTTCTGACTTTGGAAAGTTCTATGTGCTTCATCTGAGCATGACCTGTGGATCAACTTTAGTATGTAACCTCCTTGTTCTAACCTTATGTGTAAAGCCAACTATTTCTGGGCTTTTGAGGAAACCTCAAAATTACTCTGTTTAAAGACATGAATTTTAAAATTCACTTCTATTATTTTAAATAGCACTCATTTCCCTAACTGGTGGTCTTTCAAATTCCCAATCATTCATCTTTTGCTTCCCTAATTATCAGCTCTGGCAATCCTCAAAGCAAATAGACTGCAGTACTTAACTTTGTCCATATTTTGTCATAATGCTATTTCTAAATGGTCCTGCTGCACACACACCCTATTTAAGACATCTGTTGCCCCTCACTTCTCTAACTTTTCAAATTAAACAATTCCTGAAAGTACAGTTCTGGTATTGTGAGTTACTGTACAAAATGAGACACTGAATCTCCAGTGCCTTTATGATTTTCCTTTGCTTTTTACTGCCACTGCTGATGACTTCTGTCCCTCATTTATTGCCATCTTCTGCATCCATAGGTTCATACGTTTTTAGCTGCTTATTTGTCTATTGATCTGTGAGGATCTTATGAAGCCTTGCTCTGCATTCCCATGGAAATGATTAGTCCTTATGTTTTGCAAAATGAATCTCCAAATACTGCAGAAGTTGAGTAATTACATGTTCCCCTATTCATGAAGGCCCATTCTCTTGATTTCCTGAACCATGATGGATCCCCAGTTTAACTCAGACCTGCCTGCCTGGAAGATCTCTCCTTGTTTTCACAGCATATATTCATGAATGGAAGACAATTCCTCATGCACAGAATCTAAGGGGTATGAGTTGCCATATATCAAGAGTGGGATTGGGCCAAGTGAGGGGCTGTCATACTCTATCCTGGGGCAGTTCCTTGTTTAAGCCTCACCTCCCCACTGCCTTGCAGGCTGATGCCATCAGGTAGGCATGCAACAGCACCAAGAGGTCAGTGCCTCCACGTGCATGGTGATGTCTCCTTCAGTGCCTACTGAATGTCTCTTCACTCTCTCCCTTGGAAGAAATGAGCAGGCTAATGCCTTGTCATTACTCTTCCATCCAGCCACCTCCAACAGATGCTTGAGCTGCTAGTCCAATGCAGGCCACCTGCGTCATAATCAGGGCTTTATCTATGTATGCCACTGAGATGGATCCACATTTGTGGACCTCTGTGCTGTGTCTGCACAATCACCACAATAGGTGCCTGATAAAAAAAACAATGTGATTTGTTTCAGGGGACTGGACAGCATAAGAGTCCATGCCCTATCTAACCTCAAATTTATATTATAAACTGGGGAGTAGCAAGTGCAGCAGTTCCCAATGGGCATGAGAACTAGCAGAATCTACAAGACACATAATTTTAAAAAGAATGTCCCTCCTTAACTTGGGAACCAGTATGAGGTCTTGCTTGAACATCTTAAACATCTCTTACCTAAGCTCAATTCCCATTAATAAGAGAATATCTTTCTGAAAATGTATTATTTCCATTAATAATTGCCTTAATTCACCTACCTTCATAAAAGACCTTCACAGGAAAACTCATACCTGGTAGCTTTACAGTTATAATCTTCAGGATACTAGGGTTATCTAACTTTCATAACTAAAAATACACTGACCTTAACACTATGGTGCACCTCAAATCAAGGAGATGGCATATTCTGGAATAAGGATTTGCAGAGACTGGAAAGACAATAACCGACCAAGTTTAATGGTTTAGCTGTGAAAATAAGTATCTATCTAAAAACTCATGCTAAGTGCTTTCGTCCTTTCCAAAGGACTTCATCAGAGCATGAGTTCATATATAAGTGCAGCAGTTTAAATAAACTCCATCCAATCAAAAGCTTTCCTAGACAGTTAATAAAGAGACACTCCACTAAAAAGCACTACTATCAAGTACTGATATAAAACCTGGTATAATGGTATAATCCTTGCATAAAATACACATAAAATGACATAAAACAGGATTGTAGAGACAAATAATCCAGTGAGTGAATAAATAAGTAAGTATGTATGAAAAGTAAAATTACACATTAAGCATTCTCAATTTCAGTGCACTATTTAAGGAAACGTTCATTTAAATTTGGTTTTGCAGTGGTGTTGAGATAAAACTGCAAAATTAATTCCCTGTATTCCAATAACCCCTCCCAGTCTCCACCCCTAAGGTGAATTCCAACCTTATCAAGAACTCCAAATTTAAATTTAGTTTTCAAAGAGCCAGAACATATTTTGGTGTATTTTTATAAGGAATTGCTTTTGTTTTTCTTGCCTATATCATATAAGTGTTCATACATCCTTTTTTAATGATCATTCCATTTTACCTAAGTAAAATCTGCCAGAATCTTGGCAAACACTAATATATACAATACCCTTGGTGAGACAGTTTGCTGAAACTTTGGTGAGTAGATATTTACTCTTATATTTTATAGGGAAGGTGTCACTGTCTAATACTGAACTACAATAACTGCACATACCACATCTCCATGTACCTACTGTCTTGGTGCTTCTCTTAGTGTAATTGTTTTTAATACCATTTTCAAAATTGTCCTTCAAGTTGTGGACTCTTTTGCACATAAAAATAGGGTACTCACCTACACAGTCCAGTATACTAGGGTCGTGGCACAAAATGATCCAGTTCTTACAAATGATTTCCTTAATCAAAACTGAGTTGGTGTTATACTTTAACACGATAGTATTATTGTACAGAGGAAATTTTTCTCAGTTTTACAGAGTATATTAACAACACTGATCCTGGGAACTATCGCTCTGTTAACCTGACGAGCCTGATCTGCAAGGCCATGGAACGTATCATCATGGAACTCATAAGCAAACACATTGATAACTTCCAAACTCTGGACCCCATCCAATTCAGGTTTGTGAAAGACAGGTCATGCCTTCTGAACCTGATCGACTTCTTTGAGGCAGTCACCAAAGCCATAGACGAGGGTAAGGTGGTTCACACAGCCTATCTTGACCTCACCAAGGCTTTTGACACCATCCCCCATTCTGGAATTATAGCTAAACTCACTAAACTAGGTATAAATCCCTACGTCACAAGATGGGTTGCCAACTGTCTCACTGACAGAACCCACAATGTAAAAGTTGCAGACTCCAAATCTGACTTCAAACCAGTGACAAGTGGAGTACCACAAGGTTCAGTCCTGGGACCTCTCCTGTTTGGTATCTACTTCTCTGAAGTACAGGCTAACACAGAAGGCCTCTGGCTAATGAAGTTCACAGATGACTGCAAACTAGGAGCCATAGTCAAGTCCCCAAATGATGTGGATATCCTACAGAAGGGTCTCACTGAGACAGATGCCTGGTGTCAGAGGCATGGCCTCAAGCTCAATGCCAAAAAGTGCATTTTCATCCCCTTTGGTACAAACTCTGTACCCATGAACTACCACATAAACAGCAGTCTACTTTATGCTGAATGTGTGATAAGAGACCTTGGGACCCAGGTGGACAGTAGTCTCTCCTTTGATAATCACATTGCCACAGTAGTCAGGAAATCCTTCTATGTGGCACACCTCATCATAAAAGGGTTCTCACCTAGGAAAAAGAGGTCATTGTTCCCCTCTACTCCGCACTCATTAGACCCATTATAGAGTACAACACTCCTTTTGGAATGTACCTCACAAGACATCTGCAGCAGCTGGAAAGGCCACAAAAGTACCTCACAAAGAGGATTACTGGCCTCAAACAGATGCCCTACACTGACCGTTTAAAAAAACTCCAGCTTTACTTTGTAGCATATCACCTACTCTGAGGAGATCTCTGCCTAACATATAAAGCTATGTTAAACCCAGAGCTGCTGGACATGCTACACCTTAAGAAATCCCAATCCCTGCGAGCTACACACTCTAGTAAACCTTGTCACCACAATAAACAGGACATGCTGGAGGGATAGAGTCCTGTCCCAGAGACTTCCTATACTCTGGAACAGGCTACCCATCTATGTTAAGCAAAGTTCCTCATTAGCACTCTTCAAGAAAAATCTTGATGAGTGGATGGGAAATAGGAAATACACCCTGGGGATCACTTCTGTGGCTCTGCTCGACAGGGGCACAGGAAATTAACTTTCTTGGGTGGCATAAGCCAGGGAACCTTGTTGGCTAGGCTTACTTAGGCCCTTGGGCCAATCAGTTTTTCATCTGATAAAATGAATTATTTGGACATCACAATACTTAAGTTGGACATATGTTTCAAATCAAACATTTACAGGAAACCTACCTATTCCAACTCCTATTTGTACTACAACAGTTGTCAGCCTACTAAGATGAAACACAATTTGGTCAGAGGTCTCTGATGACACAACCTATGAAAAGGAACTAGACATTGTTTAGATAAAGGGAACAGCCAGATGATTTAATAAACAAAACCAGATCTGATGTTACATCAGGTAGTATCTACCAGATATAGCCTGTTATTAAGTAGTGGTTATTTAACTGATATAACTAGCTTGGATGTACAGACTTGATCTGCTTCAGGGACTATATACAACAACACTATGGTGTTAAAGGATAGCACCAACTCAGTTTTGATTAAGGAAATCATTTATAAGAACTGGACCATTTTGAGCCACAACCCTAGTATACTGGATTGCATAGGTGAGTAACCTATTTTTGTGTACAAAAGGGACCACAACTTGAAGGACAAATTTGAAAATGGTGTTAAAAACAATTGCACTAGAAACACTAGGAAAGTAGGCACATGAAGATGTGGTATGTGCAATTATTGTACTTCAGTATCAGATGGTGGCACCTTCCCTTTAAAATATAAGGGTAAAAATCTAGTCACAAAAGTTTTGGAAACTGTCTCACCAAGGGTGTTGTATATGTTAGTGTTTGCCAAGATTGTGGCAGCTTTTGTGTAGGTAAAACCAAATCATCATTAAAAAAGGATGTATGAACACTTACATGATATAGGCAAGAAAACAAAAACAATGCCCTATACAAACACATCAAAATATCTTCTGGCGTTTCAAAAACTAAATTTAAATTAGGGTTATTGATAAGGTTGGAGGTGTTATTGAAATACAGGGAATTAATTTGGAAGTTACATCTCAATGCCACTGCAAAACCAGGTTTAAATAAACGTTTCCTTAAACAGCACACTGAAATTAACAATGTTTAATCTGTAATTTTGCTTGTTTTCATACATACATACTTACTTATTTATTCACTCACTCAATTATTTGTATCTACAATCCTAACTGTTTTACGTCATTTTATGTGCATTTTTATGCCAGGATTATATCAAGTTTTTATAGCAGTACTTGATAGAAATGCATTTTAGTGCATTGTCTCTATTAATTGTCTAGGAAGGTTTTTGATTGGATGGAGTTTGGCATTTAAACTGCTGTGCATTAACTCATGCTCTGATGAAATCCTTTGGAAAAGATGAAAGCACTTAGAATGAGTTTTTAGTTAGAGACTTCTTTTTACAGCTAAACTGTTAAACTTGGTTGGTTATTGCCTTTCCAGTCTCTGAGTGTCCTTATTCTAGAATACGCCACCTCCTTGATTTGTACTTATTGGTTTTGTGTTTTTAAGGTTCTGCCTTGTTCTTGGTTTATGATGTACCTCACACTATAACAAGCTTTCTAAGAACACATATTTTCTTATTTCATTTGAAATATAATTATTTTGCAAACTCTGGATTCTGCCCCTTTACTTTGAAGAACACATTCCAGAAAAGAAAAAAAAAATATTTACAATATTTTCAAGACAATTCATATCTTTCCATTTATAGCTGGACTCAACAGCGATAAAAATAAACACGTCAAACTGTCCATATTTGTTAAAATCCTCTTGGTCTACTTCTCTGGTATGGTTTGTGCTTTTTGATGAAATAGGTCCCAAGCTGCCAGTGGTAACAAAATGTTCACATTAATTGCTCCCGCTTCTGCTTTTGTTAAAAAAAAAAAGGTGGTACAATGGTTAAGATATTTATCTCACATGTACAAAGTACAGGGTTTAATTCTGTCCTCTGGTTATTAGTGGGGCTAGTATTACTCTACAGGCTGATAATACCCTCATTCTTCTCTGTGATATACATCCAACTATTCAGTTAATTCCATGTCTCCAAATTGCTCTCGTTAATATGGGAAGACTTAATCAAGGCATAAAATATCAAAATATACAGAATACACTAAATGCCCATTTTCAGCATGTCTTTTCCCCTTTGTCTCGCAATTGTCAGGTTGCCAGCAGAAGAAAGAGCTTTAACAGAAGTCTTAGGTCTTTAATATGGTCCACACTTATTGTGGCAACAGTATTTGAAAAAGAGGGAATGATTTAGGCTGATTTTCTTTTCAGGAATTACTTCCTGAGTCCAAGAATGACTGCTGCAAGTTGCTCAATTTGTGCATAGTTAAAGGCCGGGGTCAGTATTTTACTTTACTGTTTAGAGAGTGTCTTCAGGTATTGAAATGGTTTTCATGCACTTAGGAAATAGCTCCTAGAAGAGGATATACCAAATTAAATTTCAGTCATGTCTGGTGACATAGCTGTATGACCCAAATTAAATGTCCCCCTCTTCCAACTAGTTTCATCTCTGAAATCTTGATAACAAAATATACAAGCAGCTCTACACATAAGCTTCTTCCCTGGTTGCCACAATTAAGGAAGAACTCTTTCTCTAAACATGAAAGTTGCAGAATATCTCTGTGGTATATCAAGATAAAGTCCTGACTACAGTGCAGGCAATCTATGTTCCACTAACAGATCTGGTGGTTGTCAGAAATCGTCAGGGAGTGACCTCTGGTGACTTGCCTGTCCTAGGAACAGAGACATGTCTATCTCTCACCACACAAATGCCTAGCAGAACCACTACATATTTAAAGAGTGGAATTCCAAGCCAGTCAAGCTTGGACTACCATACTGCACTCAGACTAGGTAACTCAGGGAAGATTAGTATGCAGAGGCATGCTTCCCATCAAAAGGCAGTGATTGTTAGCTTGGAGGAACAGCCACTAGGAGGGAGGTACTACAAGTGCAAGATGATATACTGCTCCCTCAGGACCAGCAAGCTGGCCTGCTGCCTACTGTGCAAATCTTGCTGGGGAATAAAGAGATTATAGACATTCCTGGTCAGGAATAATTATACCATTGGGCTCTTGCCTATCCCGGAAATACTCAGCTTCTGTTCCATAAAATAAATGGAGCCAGTTGGTCAAAGGTAGAGGAATCATCAGGCAAGGTCCTGTGTGAATGACAAAAAGCATGAAAGCTGTAAAATGAAAACAATAAGTTTCTTTGTGTTATTTACTGCAGCTATGACAAAAAGATGACAAACTCTCTCAATCACTAAATCTTACTTAGGAATGTCACTACAACAAACCAATAAGGTCTTATGAGATCCACTGTAACATTTGCTTCCCCTCCTTTAAGTATGTCCCTTGAGTAAATATCTTTTCTGGGAACCCTGTTCTCAAGATCAATTAACTGAATTTTAAGCAAGTTGACCCACTCCTGATTATCAGTAGCCTGAGTACTCAGCTGATAACTAACCCTCTGTAACCACATTATTACCTCAGAATGGTCCTCTAAGGCTTTTTCAGTTTCTTTCATCCTAATGCACGCATAGTTATGCAACATAGATTCAATTTAATTTATTTTTTTCACAACTTCATGCATTCCTACATCATCATTTGAAGAGAAGGTGGTTTACCATTGGACATTGGTTGTTAATCACATCAAAAAGCCATGCCTTTAGACTTTTCCCTCTCTGCTCTTGTTTCAACAGCTATAACATTTTTCTCTCTTCACTGCTTATTTTACATCCTGGATGTTATCTATTGCATGCCACTTGTAAATACATCTCCTCACACATTTAATATACATTTCAGAACCAGAGTAGTTTGATAGAATATTCCACAAGGGTGATGGGTTAGTAAAACCACCATGTTAGCATGCACAGTAAAGCATTACTGGAAGTCTTGTTCTGCACTCTTAGCAGACAATTAATCACTATTCCTTTACATTGCATCAGAATATTTTATGTCCCTTTATAGGTCACTGAAGATTTTATTTTAGTGGTACATGAAGAAGTACGTATATTGTCAAAGTGGGGCAGTAGTTTGGGTATAGCTGTCTAGTATTAGCCTACGACCATTTATATGCTAGGGCATATAACGATCATATGAACATATAGCTTGCTGAATGAAGTTTTATATATATATATATATATATATATATATATATATATATATATATATATATTTATATATATATGTGTATATGGATCTACTTCATTTAAATTATAGTATGCTTAAACAAATTTTACTTACCTGAGCTGAATCCACCAAAGCTCCATTTCAATGAACGGATGGACTGCTAAATTCCATTCCCTGTGAAAGGAACCACTTTCTTCCATGTATTGTGATCTCAGAGTCGGTATATTTAAGTAGGAGGGGTGTGGGGGGCTTGCCCCCCACATTCGTGGGCTTACTTTTCCTTCATTTTGGTTGGTTACCATGGTGGTCAAGTGGTTCCTTTCACAGAGAAAGGAATTTGGCATTCCATTCATTTGTTGTAATGGAGCTTCAGGGGATTCAGCTTTGTTAAGTAAAATTCGTTTAAACGTACTTTCATTTAAACAAAGTAGATCCATCTCTCTCTCTCTCTCTCTCTCTATATATATATATATATATATATATATATATATATAGTTCCCCTTCACAAGATCAAATGGATGAAAGCTCGAAATTCATAATCTCGAGACCAGAATCTTGAACTTCCATTCACTCGAAATTGTGAATGGGAGCCTTAGGTTTTAAAAAAAATAAAAATTTAACTTACCTTATTGCAGGGGGCCAGGTCCCCTGTACCCTAGCATTTTAAATGTGAATGTTCCGTGACCGCACTATAGCAGAGGAATGGAAAATCTTCCATTTTGCGCTTACTCGTATAGCGCGGAATAGGAGATTTCCCTTTCCTTCACTATAGTGCGATCTCGGTGTAGGTATATTTAAGTAGGGGGGATGTGGGGGTGCAGGGGGGTGAAGTCCCCCTGAGAAAACATTTGAAAGGTGTTAATTTTTTTTTGTCCCTTTCATATGTTCGAGTTTCACTAAATTTGAGATTCTGGTTTCGAGTTTATGACTTTTGAGTTTAAAGAAATTTGATCATATGAAGGGGGACCATATATATATATATATATATATATATATATATATATATATATATATATATATATATATATATATATATTTATACACACACACACACACACACATTATGAATAACAATTCTCTGGAAAATAGTGACATTTCATACTGTAAGACTTTAAATCAAATCCAAGAAGCATGATACTGCCTTATATACTATTACTAAATATACAAACAGTATGGTATGCATTACTACAAGGATGACAGTGGCAATTGAGGTTAAATGCCACATTATCTTCTGGTTTGAACAAAAGTTGTACTATTGTTCCATTTCTTAAAAAAACAAGCTCTTATTTTATGCATTTTATTCTTCATCTTCATTTTTAAGATATTATTTTTTAATGAATTGAGTTCACAATATCAAATGCATTAATGTTCACTTTTTGAGTATTTTGAATACACATATACATTTTACATAGAAGGGACATATTTATTGTGGTATGGTTCTTTTAAGTAGTTAATTGATTAATAGACTGGAGTAAATTAAGATTGATCCATGTAGGACATGTGTTTAAGGCCTAGGATCCTCTTCATGAGGTACGTTTGTGGCCTCTCCAGCTGTTGCAGGTGCAAATGGGACATTATAATCTATGATTGGTCTAATGAGGGAACGGTAGAGAGAAATGATGACCTCTTTCTTCTTGGATGCAAAACCCTTGGTGATGAGATGTGCCACATAGAATGATTTTTTGACCACAGTGGCAATGTGGTGGTTGAAGGAGAGGTCGCTGTCAACCTGTGTCCCCAGATCTCTTATAACTCCTTCAGTTTTCAGTAGGCTCTCGTCAATGTGGTAATTAGTTAGAACTGAGTTTTTCCCAAAGGCATTTTTTTGGCATTAAGATTAAGGCCATGGTTTCGACACTGGTTTCATTGGGTGTATTTGTGGCTAGGTTGCTTAAGGACCTTATTAGACCTATTGACTACATGTTGAAAGATTCTTGGGATTTTGTAATGAAAATCAAAGCTAATTGGTACAGCGAGATGTGAGTTTTTTCCTACAATAGATGTTAGAGATTTATTTACATCTATACCCCATGAATAGGGTTTGAATTTATTCTATGAAGCTATAAGGGAACTAACCCAACTAAGTGACAATATGGTGATTTTTGATGGCCACTATGGAATTTATTTTAAATAATAATTATTTTATGTCTGAAGGAGAGTTTTTCAAACAAATAAAAGGGGTAGCAATGGGTGCGAGTTGCACACCCATGTATGCAATTTTAGTCTTGTACACATGGGAATATAGGAATATTTTTAATTCAGAATTTCCTAAGGACTGGTTGATTTATTTTAGATACCTAGATGTTATCTTTATTTTATGGAAATCTCCATGTAAAACTGATAAATTCTTGGATTATTTGAACAACACTAGTGGAAATTTTCAATTTACAGGAATTGAATCCGATAAAAGTTTTGACTACTTAGACATTTAAAGACAAACTTAACAACAAATTTGGTTAAAAAATCTTTAGAAATGATACTTTTTACAACAGTTACCTAGACTACTGGAGTAACCACCTAGGATATTGTAAGAAAAATATTTTAAAGGACAATTGGTTCGAGCAGCCAGAATGTGATCAGATTTTGACAGTTTTTTTAACTGAAGTCAACATGATTACAAATATGTTTATGGAGAGAGGTTATCCTCACCAATATTTAATAAAAATAGCACAGGATATTACATCAAAATGGGGTAATAGATATAAACCTCTACTAGGTATTGAAAGCAGTTTAAGTTCCAATAGAATAGTAATAGACGGAACTTCCATTTTTCTTAACAGTATGGTCCTACCCTTTGGTATGGATAGTCGGGAAGTTAAAAACATAGGAACAAAAAAATTGGGTTATTTTTAAGAGTAACCCAGAAATACCTGATATTACAGGGCGAGCCTATTGCTTTGTTTACAAAACCGGAAAGAATTTAAAATGGCTATGTGATGACCGTGCCCTGGCCCAGCAATCAAGGAGCCTCAATCCTCACCACTAACACCAGGGAGGTTGTCTCATAGAAGAGGAAAGGATAACAAATACACACAGCAAAGTACAATTTCCCTTAAGTGCACACAGAGATCACAGCCAGTCTGGGGATGGTTGCTCCCTTGCTCCCCAGGTCCCCAATAAGACTCCCCACTGGCACAGCTATAAGGTCTAGATCTCAGCCTAGCTGGCAAGCTAACATCCAGTACCCTCTCTGTCCAACCAGTGCTTTATGTCCCTGCCCAGGTAGCTGACACACACCCACACTTTGAGATAAGTATTTATATAACTTCACAGATAATCCTGGGAAAGGCTGACACAGATTGTCTAGCTGTGCCCCTTTACCCATAATATATGGTAGTAATTACTGCCACCCCCAGCTTAATAATTATCAGCTACCCAAAGGCCCTTGAAAGGGTGTCCAATTATTACTGTGCAATATTATTATCCAATTGGTAATGTGACTATTCAGTCTAAGGTTTATTAGAGTGACTTATTACAATAAACTCTATAAATATGCAATGTACTCTAGAGCCTACTTATCTCTACACAAACCAGCCACAGGTAAAGGTTTTTAAAATATTTAATAATAAATAATTAAAACTCAAGACAATACTACTACACCACAGAGATATCTAAGAGTTCAGAGATGGAGTGGGGCGTGGTTAGCATGGTCATGGTGTAGCAGCAGATTTCACAAGCTCCACTAAGGAAAATATATCTTCACTAGAAATTTGTTTCATATCAAGAAAAAGTGGATTTATTTTTGCAGAATTTGATAGTATTCAACATTCTCTTCAGGAATATTAACTTATAAATCAAAATTGGTTATAATTTCCAGTCAAAACCTTCATCTGAACAAATACTTCACTTTTGGAGATTTTTCAACATGAGTTATACTAAGGCAAACAACCAGGATTCCAGTATAAAAAAGAACTACAGACTTTAATAACAACTATTCAAGACCTCACAACTAAGATTGATATAACTGACTGTAAAATAGACAACTTTAAAGAAAAAGCTACCAAGCAGATGGATATGCTTCATGAGGATCTTAAACAGCAAACAATTCAAATTACTAGTATTGAGGAATCATTAACAGACTGATGGAAGATTGCTAGAAAATGAAAACAACACAGAATTTTTGCTTAAACAAAATACTTCATTACAATATAAACTGGATGATCTAGAGAATAGATCACGCCGGAATAATATAAGGATTTTTGGTCTTCAGGAAAATATAGACGGAAACAATATGTCAAGTTTCCTTAACTCATGGCTGCCAAAATTTCTAGATTTACCAGAGGCTTTATCTTTCGGTATAGAGAGAGCACATTGGTCTCTCACATCAGGAAACAGTACCAACAGGAAACAACCTAGATCTGTCATAGTAAAATTCCTATCACCTTCAGATAAAGACTTTATTCTAAAAACAGCCTGGTTAAAATCACCTTTAAAATACAATGACTCTGTCATTCGCTTCGATAATGACTATTCAATAATGGTAATTACCAAAAGAAACTTTTTTTACCTCTAATTCTTCTTCTTCTTCTTTCGGCTTTTTAGGTTAGGGGTCGCCACAGCGGATCACCCGTCCGCTCATGATTGGCAGTGGAGTTTTACAGTGTTGAGTTGCCAGCCCGGCGCCCAACCTTCCACAGAAGGCGCACACATGCACGCACTCACACCTAGGGACAATTTAGAGTGTCCAATCCACCTACAGCATGTCTTTGGGATGTGGGAGGAAACCGGAGCACCCGGAGTAAACCCAAGCAACCACAGGGAGGACATGTAGACTCCGCACAGAAGGCACCAAGAACTGAAAAAGGTACAGATTAAGACTCACCTCTTGTTTCCAGCAAGGCTGAAGATTTTTCTTCCTGATGGACTTTCATTGTTTGAGGATCTTGATTCTGCTGTGACATATGTTAAAAACCACAAATTACTGGAAAAAATAGAAGAGATGGAGTGGGCTAACCTGTCTCTTAAAAGAATGGCTCCTAAAACTACATGGAAATCTACTGAAAAACAAAAGAGACTAAAGAATAAACGAGAAATACAGACTGTTTATAAAACAAACTATTATTGTGGACTATGCTTTTATTAACAAGTCTGTTCTGATATGTTATAAGTACAAGGTGAGATCTACACTGCTTTTTATATGTTGCATATATATAATGTTTTATTCATAACTTAATTTGGTGTAATATAACATAATATACCATCAATATATTTATAATTAACACTTTAAGTATTCATTTTATATAAGTAAGCATACCGTATAAAAATGCATTAGCTCAGTATCTGCTTCATAGTATAGGATACTACTTAGCTGTATGTTACACTTTAATTTCACACAGCTATAATATATACAGTTATAAATATTTAATATTCTATGTAAGATAAAATGAAGGGATACATTGGAAAATATAAAGTAAAGAGAAATGGAGGGGAGGGGGAGGGAGAGAAAAGAAAAAAAAATATATATACATATAATTTCCTGTATAGATAGCATATTATACATAAGTTTCTCTAAACTCAAAGTAATAACAATGCATAACATACTCAAAGCCTTCTTCTCTCTTCTAATTGCATTTTATTTTAGTCATAGAGAATAACATAGTCATATAACAGTTTCCATCTCACTTCTAATCATACAGTACTGGTCAGCACTGAGCATAAACTGTGTTACACCCTCAGAGTAGAACACGAATTTGCAATGTAATTATTAAATATGTACATGAAGTACATTTGTTCAGGATAGGTAAATGTTGGGAAGGTAGTGTAGTATCTGTGGGTTTAAATGTCAATGCATACGTTAGCTTTGAGAAGCTGGGAGATGTTATATGTTTTTCTATTACAAGGCTTATTATTTATATAGTAATCTAAATTCTAGGGAATATATATAGTTAAAAATAAACATAGTGCTTTTAAATGACAAAATAGAGCAGTAGGAAAGGTTACAACATTACTTTCATGCTTTGTTTGAAAACTTTTTTTTTTGGTGACAGTTTTGCAGTTTCTAGTATGGGAAGCAGATATATGCTGATTCACATGTATAAAAACGTTTTTTTTGTTACTGAAACTCAGCTGTTTCCCACCCAAAAAATAAGGGAGACAACTTTGAACATTCTCCTTATCTCGTGCAGTGCTCTCATGAGCTAATTATTCATTTGAAAAACTTTCTACAGTTTGTGAAATCATCTCTTCTCTCTCTGAACTCCCTCGATGACATGAAGCAGCTGGATGACGTCATCACCATGCGACAAACATTTCCCAAAAGTGCAGAACAGTATTTTGACTGTAACTTGGTTTAACAGTCTTTTTTGTTTTAAATCTACTGATCATTTATATGGTCGATGTCAAGATTACATATTACAATAACATAATATCTTTTGTGACTTGAAGAAAGGATTACAGAACAGATAAAGGAAGAAAATGTAAAAAGAAAAGAGGCGAGAGAGGAGATGATTATGAGAGAACTGTGTGAGTATTAAAATGTAAATATCTATGTGCTTTACTCTTAGACCCTACAAGTGTAAATACTGATGGTAACATTAATTTTTGTATGTATGTATGTATGTATGCATGTGTGTGTGTATATATATATATATATATATATATATATATGTATTTGTATGTATATATGCATATGTATATATGTATAAGTATGTATATATATATATATATATATATATATATATATATATATATATGTATATATATATATATATATATATATATATATATATATATTTATTTAAACATTTTTTTTCTCTCCCTCATCTTTCTTTGAAGTATCACTGCATACTATGATTATGGTTACCATACTCAAAGTTAATATCTTCACAAATGTGTGCAATCTTTATGTTTAAGTGTCATAAGTAAGGTTATGCATATAATTTCAGAATGTTTGTTTGCATAGCAAAGAAATGAATAACAAAAGTGGTATACCAAATATAACTTTGCAAGTAGATATCTTATTCTGCCACTAGTGAAAGCAGTTGTATATACATGTGTTTATAGTGACTACATCCCATTTGGGGATGATACAATGTTTATTTAAATGACATACTGTTTATAATTACACTTATGTCTTCTAAATAGTCATTCTAAATACAACTATTTAAAAGGGATCCTAACTACATTAGCCTTGTTTTACTTTTTTTCCCTCTCTCTCTTTTCTCTCTCTCTTTCCTCTCGTGTTCATGTATATAAGTTAAAATAAAGGGAAGAGATATAACGAGAGTTATAAACATGTTAATTGTTTGTGTCTTTCGGCTTTTCCCAGTTAGGGGTCGCCACAGCAGAGCTCCGGTCTGCTAATGATTGGTAGTTGATTTTTACATGCCGAGTTCCCAGCCCTGACGCACAACCTTCAACGAAGGTACGCCCATTCACGCATGTCTCCACGCAGAAGACGCTCTAGCTGAGAATCAAACCAGACAGCGTTTTACTGTGAGGCGACAACGCTACCGCAGCACCACCACCACGGGTAGTTATAAACATGTTAATACAAACTAGAATTACATTTAAACAAACCATGGTTTGAACAATAACATCGTGTCCTGGATAGCGTATTATATCTGATAACCTAATAGAAATGTTGTTTATGCACACAACCTCTGTTATCTATGTTAATAGTAAGGCAGTGGGCTAAATTACTTAGTCCTTTTAAATAATCTGTTAGACATTTGCCTTATTTAGGAATGTAAATCATATTTTGAATCTATTAGGTTACATAGGTTTCTTATTAGATATGATATCTATGAACATAAAACCTTCCAGATAACACTATATTAGGACAATTAATGATTTCATTAGAATTTGGTTATTTTAATATTTATAACTTAAAGTATATAAAAGTATGTTATTAGTGGAGTTTTCACTCTGTTGTTACAGTTTAGGGGTTGATCTCAGTGACAGATGTCATTGGGATTTGAAGGTTATAACTCCAGGCAGGGATTGTTGGGGTGTTTGTTTTTATCTAGTGTATGTAATCATTTTTTTTAAAAAGAGTTTTTTGACATCCAGAGTAGCTTACTTACAGAAAATATAGAGAATAAAGCTCAAGGAATACATTTTTTCCCTAAAGACATGAGCTTTAATATTTTTACTAGGGCCAAATTCACTTTTTTGCGGAAATTTTCACATTACACATATGAGATTGATATGTTACTAACACGTCTTTCAGGTACAATTACATAATATGACTATGTTGAAAGGTATGTCACTTAACATAAATGGTTTAAACAATCCGTATAAAAGAAGTAATTTATTTAAATATCTAGCTTTTCATAAACTAATATAGTATTCTTACAAGAAATCCATTTAACAAAAGATACTATTAAATTTCTAGATACAAATAAATACACAAATATAGTAAGCTCAGAGTGTATGAAAAAAAAGAGGTGTAGCAATATTGTGGAACAAAACATTACCCAGAATAATCAAAACATACCAAGACAATAAAGGTTTGCTTTGCTTGGCTGTAATTGAGATGAGTAAGAAACTATATACATTAATAAACAACTATTGGTTACCTGGTATTGGTACTAATACTATTAGACACATATTGAATCAAATAGTTTCACTATTTGAGGGACATATCATTATGGCAGGTGACTACAACTGTATCTTACACCCTAAAGATACAACCACTTCAGGAAAAAGAAAAATTACAGCACAAGCTAAACAACCTATAAATTTCATAGACTTATACCTACTCAAAGACCTACATCATTTTGTGGATCATAACTCATTACAATACACGTTCTATTCCAATAGATACAAAACATATTCTAGAACTGATAGAATATTTCTTTCAACACAGATAATGAATAACCTGACCAATAGCAAAATTATATCCTGCCCAATCTCAGACCATAATACTATCATATTTGAAATTAATATTAATAACACCCATAGTGTGAAAATTAAAAGGATTCTAGCATATCTCACACAACTTAAGGATTTTCAATTATTCATAACAAAAGAGACACAAAACTTCATTAATATAAACTCAGCATCAGACACACATCTTCTTCTTCTTTTGGCTGCTCCCATTAGGGTTCGCCGCAGCAGATCAACTATTTTCATTTCTTCCTGTCCTCTGCATCTTGTTCTGTCACACCAACCACCTGCATGTCCTCTCTCACCACATCCATATACCTTATCTTAGGCCTTCCTCTTTTCCTGTTACCTGGCAGCTTCATCCTTAGCATCTTTTTCCCCATATAATCTGCATTCCTCCTCAGCACATGTCCAAACCAGCGTAATCTTGCCTCTCTGGCTTTGTCTCCAAACCTTCCAACCTGGGCTGACCCACTAATATACTTATTCCTAATCCTGTCCATCCTCGTCACACCCAGTGCAAATCTTAACATCTTCAACTCTGCCACGTCAAGCTCTGACTCCTGCCTTTTTGTCACTGTCTCCAGCCCATATAACATAGCTGGTCTCACTGCCCTCTTGTAGACCTTCCCTTTCACTCTTACTGGTACTCGTCTGTCACAAATCACTCCTGACACTCTTCTCCACCCAGTCCATCCTGCATGTACTCTCTTCTTCACTTCTCTTCCACACTCACCATTACTCTGAACTGTTGACCCAAGCATCAGACACACATGCTATATTTATTTGGGATGCCCTAAAAGCATATTTATATGGACAAATAAACAAATGGTTTCATAATAAGATGAAAATATGGGATAAAGATATAAGAATAATCAGGATAAACTGGACTCACTATACACAAATAATAAAGACAACTTGCTTTCAAAAAATATAAGGGATGAGATATACAAACTAAATGAGGAATATAGATCTATCCTACATCATAAAATAAAGACAACACTAGAAAAATATAGGTTTCTTGCTTATTCTGCAAATCCTAAACATCTATCAAACCTTAAGAATAAGACCAAAAGATGCAATAAATATAATTATATAAAAGAAATACATTCTGCAAAAAAGAAAAGAGAAGTACATATTATGCAAGATATATTAGAAGAGTTTAGATATCACTTTCATGAAATTAATCAATCCACACAACAAATTCATACACAAGATAACATAAGCGACTATGTTAACAAGAATATATATAATAAACTAAACAAACAACAAATAGAAGTTATTGATAAATAAATTACTTTATCAGATATACAAAGTCAAGTAAGTAAGCTTAAACTAAACAAAACTCCAGGTAACGATGGAATTATTCCTGAAATATATAAAATAATGCCCAAAATGACTATTTCCTTACTACACAAAGTATATAATTCGGCCCAAAATGATAATATTACACCCCCATCCTGGAAATATACATTTATATCCCCTATTTTAAAATCAAATAAAGACCCAAAATTCTGCTCCTCATACAGACCAGTATCTTTACTGAATATCGATTATAAAATGTTTATGAATATATTCTCAGAAAGATTGAAGAAATTCTTACCCACTTAATAGACGAAGACCAGACAGGATTTATAACTAACAGAAGTACTTCTGATAATATAAAACGAACCCTAGCTATTATAGACTTCTCACAAAAGAAGAAAAGGAACTTATCATTAATTAGTCTTGATATTAATGCGGCTTTTGATTCTATTAACTGGATCTATCTGTTTACTCTTTTGGAATGCTTACATTTTTCACATAATTTTATTAATCTTCTAAAACATTTATATGAAGAAACCTATGCATATATCAAAATAGGGTCATATATTTCCAATAAAATATCTATTACAAAAGGCACCAAACAAGGATGTCCTCTCTCTCCTCTACTATTTACCTTGATCATGGAACCCTGGGCAAATGAAATAAGAAACAATAAAGAAAGAGAGGGTTTGGAAATGGATAAAGACAATATAGCCAAAATCCAGCTGTTTATGGATGATGTTCTTATCACCACAAAGGGAAATGACTCCTCATTCATGTCATTATATGAATCAATTACAACGTTTCAAATGATGTCTGGTCTATCATTCAATGACAATAAAACAAAAATTCTACCCATATATATCCTAATAATAAAAAAATAAAAAAGGATGATAGGAAATAATACATATCACATTGCTAATACAGATCAAATCACATATCTTGGAATCATTCTTGCCAAAGACATTAAATCAATAATTCAATTAAACTATAACAAATATTTACAAAATATCCAAGAATTATTTTCAAAATGGAATACAATAATATTTACTACTGAAGAAAGACTAACCATTATAAAAATGATAATTTTACCTAAAATCTTATACATAATACAATCCATTCAAATTCTACCCTCTAAAAGGTTAATAAATAAACTAAACACTTTAATACTAAGATTCTTTTGGTCACAAAAAAACCTAGAATTACTATTAATCAACATAGTAACAGCTGGAAAAATGGTATAATAGCTTTCCCAGATATAAATCTCTATTAAATTTCTGCTATAATCAGATCAATTTCTCAGCTCTTTGATATAACCTATTTAATTAAATGGAAATCTTTATGGTAAGTATCAGCCATGGAACTTATAATGAGACCAACAACATATCAGCAAGAATTCATAAACACACCTTTTATATGGATCTTAAAAGAATATTTTATCTCACATACTAATCCTAATCATACTGCCAGTTACATACATAATATTATAATTAAATTTAGAGACTTTATATATAAACATGTTAAATATAAAGACTATTTTTTTTTGTTATTTCCTATAGCATATACACAAGACTTTTGTTACCTCAGATATTAACAAAATTTATCAACTGAAAAACAATGAACTCAAATACTGGTTCCAGCTAACTTATGAATACAAGACTAGTTCAATGGATCATATTATACATGAATATAAACTTAATAATTCCTCATGGTTAGATATACAAACACTTATACTATATTTTGATAATAAACTGAAACTAGCTTCACCAACTAGCAAACATGACACCAAGATATTATTACAATTTCTTCAATCAACATTATTATACCAGCATACATATTCAGGTAGTCTCTACTTTATTTATAGACTTTTAAGAGAAGAAATATTTTCTTGCACACATAACTACTGGAGTTATTATATTTTAATTACTCATAATTCCCCAAGTGAACAAGATAAGGTTAATATGCTACAATCAGCTGGGAAAACATAATTTTCTCTGAAATGGAAGATTTACACATGGAGATTCACGAATAGATCCTTTTATACACCACAAATAATGGACAAAATTAATAAAAAACAGAACATCTGTAATAGATGCAGCTCTAATGTAGATATTAACTGGGCACATATGTTTTTTGATTGTCCAACTTTAAATATCTTTTGGAATAAAGTAAATGACTTTTTACAAGCACTTTTTTTCAGACAACTTCATACTGAATAAATCATTAATCATATTTAATACACCTGTTCCACAACGTGTTAGGAAAACCAAATACTCATTAATATGGACTATATTGGCAGTGGCTAGAAAGATCATAACAAAAAACTGGATTTCAAAACATCCTCCTACATTCTCTGAGTTTACTAATTTATTAAAAGAAGTTAGTCATTTACAGATAAGAACCATAACCTCTAGAACATCTAGAAAGACATATGAATATAATTTATGGCTTAACTTACAAAATATGTTAGAAAAAAATTATCATTTTGCATAAAGGTAATTGACTTTCCTTGTCATTCATGAGAACACTTTACAAAAGGAAGGTTATAGTGTACGTTAATGTATAAATACTGGATGTCTATGTACATACTTTAGTTTGTTTGCTTTGTTATTTGTATATTCATATTTAAATGCTTTAAATATGTTATCAATTTGTAAATCTATAATGTAAATTATCTTACATATGTCTATGTGATTGTTTTCATTATAATCAAAATCAATAAAACTGTTTAAAAAAAAGAGTTCAGAGATCACACAGAAACTTAAAATAATACAGTAGGACAGGTAAATAACTGGTAGCTGCTGTGAGACAAAAAGCGACTCAGAAGGTATTGGAAATTCCTTTATAACTGCTGAGCAACCAAGACAACACTCCAAATGGTAACTTAAGAAATAAGCCAACACTCAAAGTAATAAAACAACACTCCAAGCAGTATTAATTGCTTTCGTCAACTAAATGACTTCATCAGAATGAAATACTGCTACTAACAACTGTTTAAATATAAATCATGAACCAACCATCTCAAACTTACATCACTTCCTTCCAGAATACTATAATAAATCAAATTACTACGTTAACAATTTTTAAAATATTTAAAGCCTACCTATCTATTATACATAGTCCATAAATAGCTATTATAAGCATTAAACAAAGATGACATCTACCTAAATCATAATGAAAACATAGATCTTAATTTCAACACTGAAGACATATATAACCTATCATTCAACACAGGTGAATGATATGCATCCAGTCTTATTTGTCACTTAAGCTCAACAAATTCTAAATAATCATCTACTGCCCCCCCTGTGGTCCCATATCAGCCTGTTCCAATATAAAAAAATGTAAAGGAATGGTTAGGTTTATTACAAATATGCTTATATAGTGCATTATTCTCATTTTTGTGTTTAATATCATACAAATGCTGGTATATTCTATTTCTGAGGGCATTCTTAGTCTTTCCCACATAATAACTTTCACACTTCATGCCTATTGCCAGATAGACCACCCCCTTACTATAACAATACATTTTCTTATTATTAGTAATAATCCAAAAATGTTTTAATTTAATTTTCTCTGTATTCATAACATAAGGGCATTGGGTACATCTTCCACACTTGAAAGTCCCTCCTTGTCGTGTTTCATATTTTGTTTTTTTCAAATAATCCCTTAAAAGAAGTATCCTTTTTATAAACTACCTTAGTTTCAATACCATCTTTCACCTGCACATCAAGGTCTACCTCAAATATTTTCCAATATTTGGAAATAATATTTCTAATATCAAAAAAAATCACTGGAATACGTAAGGGTAAACACGCGTCCAAAATCCATCAAATTATTACAATTTCCCTAACCTCCAATAGTGACCTGAGCTAATAGGTCAGAAAAATGCCCACTAATTCTCTTATTTTTAACTTCATTGTATATATCAAAGACAAAGGCTTCAGGGTAACCTCTCCTACAAAGCATGTTTTTCATTACCTCACATTCTTTCAGGAAATCATCAAAATCAGAGACCATTCTAGCCAGTCTCATGTACTGACCCTTAACTAGGGCCTTCTTTTGGTGCAATGGGTGCGCACTTGCAAAATGTAGCAATGAATTGGAGTACGTTGGTTTTCTATATAATTGAGAGATGAAACAATTTTTAATATAGTCCTTCCTAATAGTAACATCCAAGAAATTGACAAAATCCAAGATCTTATTCATAGTAAATTTAAGAAAACCAGTTGTATCATTTATGTATGTGACAAACTTCTCCAAGTCATCTTCACTACCATTCCAGAAAAGGACAATATCATCAAGCTATCACCCATACAATACCCATGAAGCCCTAAATTCTGAATTAAATACAAACAGGTCTTCCCATTATGCCAAAACAATGTTTGCAAAAATTGGAGCACAGCACACACCCATTTCTACCCCTTCTTTTTGTTTAAAAAGATGTCCTTCAAAGGTGACAAAATTATTATCCAACACAATTTCCATACATGAATGAATGGTTAAGATAGTCTCATGTTTAAATGTAGAATTGGCGCATAAATAGTCATAGAACCATTCAAGGCCAGTTTGATGAGGTATAACCCAAATATAGGTCACACACATCAATAGTGGCCAGAATGAGGTTCTTATCAAACATGCCATGTTGAATTTTTGTAAGGAAGTCCCATGAGTCCTTTATCAAAGAACTACAACTATTAAGTACATTTTTGACTTTACTGTCAACAAATTTAGCAAGACTATAGGTTTTTGAGGCCTTAGCATCAACAATCGGTCTTAAAGGTGGATTGGAGATGGATTTGTAAATTTTCGGTATACCAAAAATTGTTGGTATTTTAGGATGTACAGTTGACAAGTAGTTATAAGTCTCAATAGTAATTTGCCCATTAAGTAATAGCTGTTCTAATTCTAAATCTATATTACGATAGGCCAAATTCATTTCATTATGAGAAACTTCTAGGTATACCTCACTATGCAACATTTCAAACATTTTACTGTTGTAGTCACTCACATTCATTATGACCAAACCACCCCCTTTATCAGGTTTCATTAACCATGGACTATGTATAATAGATAGATATGTTTTAAATATTTTAAAAATTGTTAACATAGTAATTTGATTTATTATATTATTCTGGAAGGAAGTGATGTAAGTTTGAGATAATTGGTTCATGATTTATATTTAAACAGTTGTTAGTAGCAGTATTTCATTCTGATGAAGTCATTTAGTTGACGAAAGCGCTTAATGCTGCTTGGAGTGTTGTTTTATTACTTTGAGTGTTGCCTTATTTCTTAAGTTACCATTTGGAGTGTTGTCTTGGTTGCTCAGCAGTTATAAAGGAATTTCCAATACCTTCTGAGTTGCTTTTTGTCTCACAGCAGCTACCAGTTATTTACTAGTTTGTGAATTTTGTTTTACTTCTCAGTTTGTGATGAAAGGAGGTGAGCAGTTGTGTGGCAATAGTGATGTAGATATACAAATAATTCTTTGGTCTGTATCTGCTTTAACACTAACAGCTGCTGAGATCTTGAGGAAGGTAGATAAACTTATGAGTGATTCCATGCATAGAGCACCACTGAATATGCAGCCTGTATCTTTAAACTCATCTGGTATCAATCCTGCTCAAAGAATGGGTAGCCACAATGACATGGAATTGGGCAGGCTCGAATTCAGCTGCTCCAATCGTAGTCAACAGACACAGAACATCCATGTGGCATGCCAGGAAGAGAATGTAAACGTTTCAGTTGAGAATTGGCTAAAAACGGAGTTTGGTTTTAACCAAACTCAGAACAATAGCATTGGGAACCAGGGAACACTGGACCAAAAAAATTATAATTTTAAGGGATTATTATCAAAGTATAAAAAACTACAACTTGAAAACGAATATCTAACTGAATGTGTTAAACTCGAGCAGGTGCCAAAAGAGCTACGTCTATGGAAATATCCTACTGGCCTTCAAAAAGACTCGCATCTTCATAAAGAACTGATGCAGTTCTTTAACAGGCAAGGATGTGAACTGCTACAAATATTAATAGCGGACAACAACAGGAAAATGTCCTTGCTTTTGACATTAATTAGCTTGATGCAAGTATTAAAAATGATTTATTGTTTGATTTAAAAAAAATGGAATTTAATGCTGTATTTAATAATGTTAATATAGAACTTTTAGAATTAAAGAATAGGAAAGAAAGAAAACTATCAAGGGACAAACTAGAATATGAAGAGGGGAGGGCTTATCCTGAACCACCAAGGGGGCAGCAGAGCCAAAATAGGGACAATAATGTAATGTCCTTAGAAAGGCATGACAGAGACATACGCGCACAAGAAAATGATGAGGCTGAATCCCCTTTAGAACAACCTCCTTTATGGAGATCAGAGAGGTTATTGAATCAGAGACAGGGAAGACAGGAGCATTACGACTATGGGAACAACTCACGAGGTGGCCTGTGGAGGGGGAGATGGGAAGCATAAATTTTGAAAATGGTAATAATTGTGATCACAGTGAATGTAATTTAGTACGTAATAGGTTAGGAGACTATAGTATTTACAACTATAGTCAGGCCCGAGTAAACAGTGAATGGGCAGATTTATTATCAAAAGGCTTGAATTTTGTTCCTATAAATAAGGAGAGAATAGTTGATTCTATTCTTCAACTAAAACTTTTTACAAGAAAATTGAATTTAGCTTTATATTTTCAAAATGGTAACATGAGCATTGAGCCTTTGGAATTTCGGAGACCTAGTACTTTTTCATCCCCTTCTCACCCTTTAGTACAATTGTTTGAAAATCTATGTGAATTTGATATCAGGAAATTATTACATGGAAAGAACAAGAGAATTGATAGTTACAACCTTGAAAGGAGGGAAGCAATTTTGCTTAAGAACATTGTCGAACAACATGACATCAGGTTAATGAAACCTGATAAAGGTGGTGGTTTGGTCATAATGAATGTGAATGACTACAACAGTAAAATATTTGAAATGTTGTATAGTGAGGTATACCTAGAAGTTTCTCATAATGAAATGAATTTGGCCTATCATAATATAGATTTAGAATTAGAACAGCTATTACTTAATGAGGAAATTACTATTGAGAGTTATAACTACTTGTCAACTGTACATCCTAGAATACCGACAATTTTTGGTATACCGAAAATTCACAAATCCATCTCCAATCCACCTTTAAGACCGATTGTTGATGCTAAGGCCTCAAAAACCTATAGTTTTGCTAAATTTGTTGACAGTAAGGTCAAAAATGTACTTAATAGTCATAGTTCTTTAATAAAGGACTCATGGAACTTCCTTACAAAAATTCAACATGGGGGTTGAAATGAAGATCTATGTTTTTATTATGATTTAGGTAGATGTCATCTTTGTTTAATGCTTATAATAGCTATTTATGGACTATGTATAATAGATATATAGGTTTTAAATATTTTAAAAATTGTTAACATAGTAATTTGATTTATTATAGTATTCTGGAAGGAAGTGATGTAAGTTTGAGATGATTGGTTCATGATTTATATTTAAACAGTTGTTAGTAACAGTATTTCATTCTGATGAAGTCATTTAGTTGACGAAAGCGCTTAATGCTGCTTGGAGTGTTGTTTTGTTACTTTGAGTGTTGCCTTATTTCTTAAGTTACCATTTGGAGTGTTGTTTTGGTTGCTTAGCAGTTATAAAGGAATTTCCAATACCTTCTGAGTCGCTTTTTGTCTCACAGCAGCTACCAGTTATTTACTAGTTTGTGGATTTTGTTTTACTTCACAGTAGGACAGGTCTGATGTCAAAGAAAAACACTTAATCTAACTTTCTAATCTTTAGCTATTCCTAAGAGAAAACACAGTGCTACAATCCTACATGCATAGCATAAGCAGTGCTGGGTTGATGGTCCAAATCAAAAATGCTTACAGTCTCTCACTGAAAAATAGTTTTTAAAAACACTAACAAACAGCTCTGTTAAGGCCCTCCCAAATTACATTTTGATACTTAGGTTTTCCCAGTATTCACATTACATCATTTTGACACTTAGTCTGGAGTTTCCAGGCCAACAAACTGCATTATTTAGCAATCTAACACCTGCCCAGGAAACTACAACAATAAAAGACATCTCATATGTATACTCTAACAATTATTCCTTAAGTTAAGACAATAGAAAAAATGTGTTCAGCCAGTCACTTTGGCACCACCATTTAGATAATTGTAACTTCAAAGAACATTTGAAATGCTTGGCTTGGTTTTCCTTACAGCAGATGGCAATGTTGCAACAATCTTGAAGTTCACATTTTACAGTGTTTTCTTTCATTTAAGAACACAAGCCTGTATTTTACATTTATATATACAAATGATAGAATTATGTATCAAATTCTATTTGACTAGGCTGGCAGTCTTCGCCCATCTTCCCCCAATCTTCACCCCCCCCGGAGAACCCAAGTTAGTTTTTCAAGTGACCCTTGAGAAACGCTGCTTAGAGGGTTAGGTCTATCTGGGTGTACCTCACCCCATTCCCTGTCTAAAGAGCCCATCTGCATTGGCATTGCTACTCCCACTGCAGTGCTGCACTGACATATCATATGTTTGCAACCCCAGGCTCCATCTTAGCAATTTGGCATTTTGCTGACTGGCTCTGTTTAACCATTGTTAGAGGGTTGTGATGTGTCATTCCAGTGAATTTTCTTCCATACAGATAAGGCTGAAGTTTTTGCAGTGCCCATACTATGGCTAGACATTCTTTTTCTACAGCTGCATAGCATTCCCCCCTAGGTTGGAGTCTATGACTGAGATAAACCACTGGGTGATCTTCCTCCTGTGAAGAAATCTGGCTAAGTACAGACCCCACCCCATGGTTTGAAGCATCCACTTGCACAACAAATTATTTGCTGTAATCTGGACTGGCTAACACAGGGGGTCCTCCCAAAGCTTCTTTAAGCTTCTGAAATGCCTGATCACATGCTGGGGTCCACACTACCTTATTTGGCCTGTTCTTCCTTATCAGGTCTGTGAGGGGAGCAGCTATGGTACTATAACTAGGGACACACTTTCTGCAGTACCCTGCTGTCCCTAAGAATGCCCTCACCTGCTTTTTAGTAACAAGTGCAGGCCAGGACCAAATAGCTCCCACTTTGGCAGGTTCTGGCCTTATCTTATCAGTCCCCACTCTATGTCCTAGGTAGGAGACCTCCGCCATACCCACCTGAGATTTGTATGACTTAATGGTCAGTCTTGCCCTCTGTAGTCTGCCCAGCACCTCCCTGACATGCTGAAGTTACTCTGGCCAGGAATGGCTGTAGATGACAATATCATCTAGGTAAGCAAGGGCAAGCCCTCCTGCTCCTGCTAGGATATTATCCACCAGCCTCTGGAAAGTCACTGTGGCATTCTTCATCCCAAAGGACATCTTTGTGAACTCATACAAGCCAAAAGGAGTCACAAAGGCTGACTTCTTTCTAGCACTAGGAGTCAAGGGCACTTGCCAGTAACCCTTGGTAAGATCAATGGTTGTAACATACTTAGCCCCACCCAGCTGCTCTAGGGCCTCATCTGTCCTAGGCATGTGGTAAGCATCTGACTTTGTGTGACTATTTAATTTCCTGTAATCTTCACAGAACCTGGTGCTGCCACCCTTTTTGGCACCAACACCACTGGCAAGGCCCAGGGACTGTTGGACTCGTGAATCACCCCTAGTTCCAACATCTCCTGTACCTCTTCCCTCAGAGTCCATTTGACTCCCTCAGGCACCATATAAGGGGCCTGTCTAATAGGCCTTTGGGGTCCTGTATCCACCTGGTGCTGCACCAGGTGGGTGCTCCCTGGTTTCCCAATGAACATGTCCCCAAATTCCTGCAACACTGCTCCGATTTGTTGAATCTGGGTAGGAGATAGCTGCTGGGACATTGCTACCTCTTCCACTGAGGTGTCAGCCCGAGCTTCACTGAGGAGATCAGTCCCCAGATATCCCTCAGACTCCTCCTGCAATCCACTGCAAATACACAGCACAAGGGTCTCCCTATCATGGTAAGGTTTCATCATGTTAAAATGGTACACTTTGTGTTCCTGTCATCTGCCTAGCACTTCTACCATGTAGCTAACATCACTTACCTTTCTAACCACCTTGTAGGGTCCCTCCCAAGCTGCTTGGAGCTTGTTGTGCCTGACAGAAATGAGAACCATTACCTGCTGCCCCACAGTATATTCTCTAGCTTGAGCATTCCTGTCATACCACACCTTTTTCTGTTGTTGGGCTTCTGCCATGTTCTCCTGGGCCAAGCCCAAGAGTTCCCTCAGCCTTGTCCTGAGGTTTAGGATATATGACACAACAGACTCCTTGTGAGACTTGCACTCACCTTCCCACTCATCTCAAATTAAATCTAGAGGTCCCCTCACCCTATGCCCATACAACAACTCAAAGGGTGAAAAACCCGTGGATTCCTGGGGAACCACTCTGTAAGCAAACAACAAATGGGGAAAATATTGTCACACTCCTTAAACTGATCTGCAAATGCCTGTAGCATGGACTTGATTATAGAGTTTAACCTCTCAACAAGACCATTAGTCTGGGGATGGTAGGGGGTGGTCTTCATGTGCTTCACCCCACAGGACTTCCACAGACAAGCCAGCAGGTCTGACATGAAATTGGCACCTTGGTCAGTCAGTATTTCTTTTGAGAAACTTACCCTGCTGAAAATCTCTAACAAAGCATTTGCCACTTTCTCTGCCTCAATGGAAGACAAAGCCACTGCCTCAGGGTATCGTGTAGCATAATCCACTACCACTAGGATATACTTTTTCCCTTTGGAACTTGGGGTGCTCAGAGGACCCACAATATCCATAGCTACCCTATAAAATGGCTCCTCAATCACAGGCAAAGGCATCAAAGGAGCTCTCACCTTGTCTCCTGCCTTGCCTACCTTTTTGCCCTGTTTACAGGTCCTGCAGTACCCTGTTACATCTCTGGAAATTCCAGGCCAATAGAAGTTTTACATAATATACCTCTTTGTACGTTTTATGCCCATATGACCTGCAAAGGGAATATCATGGGCTATGGCTAGAAACACCAGACGGTAAGCTCTAGGCACTACCAACCGCTATACTCTCTCACCTTCTAGCCCTCCCTCAGGGATCCACTTTCTGTATAGTAACCCTTTGTCCCAGTATATAGATTCCTCCTTCCCTTGAGAATCAAGTGTCTCCCTAGCTACCTGACTCAGGCCTTACAATGTAGGGTCTGAGAGCTGAGCCTGTCTCAAGTCTCTCCTTGTAACCCTTCCCAGCTCCCCTTCCACTGGAAGTCTGGCATACTCTGACAGTGGTGCCTCACTGTCAGCCTGGGTACTACTACTCACCTCTACCTTTGGAGTTACCCTGTCCAAGGGAACATCAGTACCCACAAGCAGCTGTGGCTCACATTCAGTTTCACTGCTACAGTGTAGCTCCCTCCCTGAAGTAACCACCTCAGCAGTCCTGGCTGCAAGTATGCAGTCTGTCTGGGTCTCCCCCAGGCTACCAGACTTACATGCTTGTCTCCAAGCCTGACTGTGTGTAACTGCACAAGTGCAGGGTACTGCACTATGAAAATCATTCCCTATCAGGATATCTGCAGGCATATCCTCAAACAAACCTACTTGCTGGCTTCCTTTTCCACCCTCCCAGTCAAGGTGAACCCTAGCCAAAGGCATTTGAAATGGGATCCCTCCTAAGGCCCTGATGGAGTAGACTGCCCAGGCAAGCAGTGCTCCTCTGTAACCATTGCAGGCTTTACAATGGTTATATCAGAAGCTGTGTCTCTCTTAGCAATGGCCTCTTTGTCATTCACTACAATAGGATATAACCTCTGGTGGTAGTTTGGTACCCTTGTTGTCCCAAGACAACCTACTGTTGGCATTTTGTCTTTCCCACTTACTGGCTCCCTCACCTTTGGTTCCCCACCTTGCGTCCATGGACACCTGTATGCCACATGGTCCCACTGTTTGCATTCAAAACATTTAACCCTAGCTCCTGGATGTGTACCTGGACTAGTGGCTTCCCTTGCTACTGGCAGACTCTATTGGGGCAGTCTGTGCTGCCCACCATGAGTTCCTTTAGACCCATGACCAGTACTGGGAGTCTCCTTCCTGTGCAGGGCTGCCCTGGTGGCCAGGTATAGGTCTCTCTTCTTCCCCAACTCATCTGAAGTAGCACATTGTCTATCAGCTAACCAGATCCTCATGTCCTCCGGCAATGTGCTAAGAGCTTGTTCCCCCACCAAAAGATCTGCCAGCCCTTCAAAAGTGGTGACTTGATATCCACTCACCCAGTTATGAAAATAAGTGTTCAGTTCAGCAACATATTCACATACATTTTCATCTGCCTTGCATCTATGCTCATGAAACGTTTTCCTATACATGTCAGGTGTTAGCTTAAAACATTGTAACAGACATTTCTTGACAGCATTATAATCAAAACAGACAGAGTCAGGCATTTGTGATATACAAGTTACAGCTTTCCCATGGAGTAAGAGGGTCAGGAACCATACCCAGAGCCTTTGGTCAACACTATACTGCTTGCATACCCTTTCATACATGTGACTGAAACTATCAAAATTATCCCCCTCTTTAAATTGTGGAAGAAATTTACTGAACTGTTGTGCTTCTGGGGTCCAGTTACTTCCTTCCTCATTACATCCATGTCTCTGGCGAAGAGTCAGCATTTCCCCTCTCATGCTTCCTCTGATGCTCCTTTTCTTTGGCTTCTATCTCCAAACGCCTGGCCTCCAACTCAAGTCTCTATAGCTCTAGCTGGATTTTTAAGTCCACTGCAGAAAGGTTGAGCTGTCCATTCCCCGAAGATATTGTATTTCTACTGCCAGTCTGATTGTCCTTCAGAGAAAAGTTGAGCTGTCTATTCGCCGAGGATAGTGAATCTCCACTGCCAGTCTGATTGTCCTCCTGGATGCTGTTTTCTGATGCAGCTGTAACCAATGCAGCAATCAGGTCTGCCTTAGTCAGGTTTCCATGCACCAGTCCCCTAGCCTGACACATCGTCACCAGCTGGCTCCTTGTCAGCTTTCCATACTCCTCTGCTGACATGCTGCCTGCTCACCCCGACTAACTAAGCTAACAAAAGAAATAAAACATTTGTGATCTGAACTCTGAGTATACACTGTGTAGCTGATTTAGAGTACAAAACACATTCAGAGATCACTGTACATAAGCTACAGGATTGACTCCACCCACAACACTGCCAAACAGATATGTGAGGATATCTTATCCCAACCACTGCCACCAGATATGTGAGGATATCTTTCCCAACCACTGCCACCAGATATGTGACGACTGTGCCCTGGCCCAGCAATCAAGGAGCCTCAGTCCTCACCACTAATACCAGGGAGGTCATCTCATAGAAGAGGAAAGGATAACAAATACACACAGCAAAGTACAATTTCCCTTAAGTGCACACAGAGATCACAGTCAGTCTGGGGCTGGTTACTCCCTTGCTCCCCAGGTCCCCAATAAGACTCCCCACTGGCACAGCTATAGGGTCCAGATCTCAGCCTAGCTAGCAAGCTAACCTCCATTGCCCTCTTTGTCCAACCAGTGCTTCGTATCCCTGCTCAGGTAGCTGACACACACCCACACTTTAAGATAAATATTTATAAAACTTCACAGACACTCCTAGGAAAGGGTGACACAGATTCTCTAGCTGTGCCCCTTTACCCAGACTATATGGTAGTAAGTACTGCCACCACCAGCTTAATAATTATCAGCTACCCAAAGGCCCTTGAAAGGATGTCCAATTATTACTGTGCGATATTATTATCCAATTGGTAATGTGACTTTCAGTCCAAGGCTTATTAGAGTGGCTTATTGCAATAAACTCTATAAATATGCAATGTACTCTAGAGCCTACTTATCTCTATACAAACCAGCTACAGGTAAAGGTTTTTAAAATATTTAATAATAAATAATTAAAACACAAGACAATACTACTACACCACATAGATATTTAAGAGTTCAGAGATCACACAGAAACTTAAAACAATACAGTAGGACAGGTCTGATGTCAAAGAAAAACACTTAATCTAACTTTCTAATCTTTAGCTATTCCTAAGAGAAAACACAGTGCTACAATCCTACTTACATACATACATACAGAGCATAAGCAGTGCTGGGGTTGATGGTCCAAGACAAAATGGCTTATAGTCTCTCACTGAACAATAGCTTTTAAAAATACTAACAAACAGCTCTGCTAAGGCCCTCCCAAGTTACATAATTTTAACACTTAGGTTTTCCCAGTATTCACATTACATAATTTTTACACTTAGTCTGGAGTTTTCAGGCCAACAGACTGCATTATTTAGCAATCTAACACCTGCTCAGGAAACTACAACAATAAAAGACATTTCACATGTACACTCTAACAATTATTCCTTAAGTTAAGACAATAAAAGGAATGTGTTCAGCCAGTCACTTCGGCCCCACCATTTAGATAATTGTAACTTCAAAGAACATTTGAAATGCTTGGCTTGGTTTTCCTTACAGCAGATGGCAAAGTTGCAACAATCGTGAATTTCACATTTTACAGTGTTTTCTTTCATTTAAGAACTCAAGCCTGTATTTTACATTTATATATACAAATGGTAGAATTATGTATCAAATTCTATTTGACTAGGCTAGCAGCCTTTGCCCATCTTTCCCCAATCTTCACAGACTATGCGAACATGAGACAATGAATTATTATGAAATACTTGAAAGAGGAGCAACTAAGTGTGGTGCATGTAAACAGTGTCCCTATATCTTGGAAGATCATATTATTAAATTAGTCCACATACCCTTTAAAATCATGCTTAGAAAGGGCAACTGGTGTACTAAGAACATTAATTACATTGCTATATGTGTCATTTGTGGTAGTTTTTTTATGTAGGTAAAACTGAGAGAAATCTCAGAAAGAGAATTTACAAACATCTTTATGCTATAACCAAAGAATAACTACCACCAACTTCCCAGAGCAGCAGAGTCCAACAAAAATAAAAGCAAATAATCCAAGAACACTGATGGACCCAAGGAAGGCATGACTCTCCAGGTTAAAAATTTTGTTTATTGTAGGTCATAAGCACTTTCACAGCTACTGCTGCTTCATCAGATAACATACACATTGAAACAAAAAAGGCTTTTAAGTAGAAAAATTAAACAATGTTAAATCCCATGACCACAAAATTTAAAGAAATACAGCTAAAATATATGGTATTTAAAAAGCACATAAAAACATATACATACAAATGTAGTATAAAAACTGTATAAACATATATACAAAACTTCCTATAAGCAAGAAACAATACTACTTTAGCTAACAAGAAAACCAAACAGAAATGTTTGCTTTCTTGTTAGTTAAAGTAGTATTTGTGCTTGCTTATAGGAAGTTTTGTTTGTATATATTTTTATACATATGTTTTAGCTGTATTTCTTTAAATTGTGTGGTCATGTGATTTAACACTTTTTAATTCTTCTACTTAAAAGCCAGATTTTGTTTCAATGTGTCTGTTTTCTGATGAAGCAGCAATGGCTGCAAAAGCGCTTAAGACCTACAATAAACTGTTTTTAACCTGGAGAGTCATGCCTTCCTTGTGTCCATCAGTGATCTTTATGCTATAGTTAAAGCTAACACAAATAATATCCTTTTTAAATATAATCAGGTATATAAGGGCAGTAGTAGATTTAAATTTGGTATTTTAGATATAATACCTATTAATACCAGAGGAGGCTGCTGGGAATTAGATCTGGAGATTACAGGAATACAGTGGCAATTGAGGTTAAATGCCACAGTATCCCCTGGTTTGAACGAAAGTTGTAGTATTGTTCCATTTTTTAAATAACAAGCTCTTATTTTATACATTTTATTCTTCATCTTCATTTTTAAGATATTATTTTCTAATGAACTGAGTTTACAATATCAAATACATTAGCATTTACTTTTTGGGTCTATATTAGAACATCGAACATTTAACTGTTCGAACCACTAAATGTCGACCTTTAGTGATCGAACTGTCAAATGTTCGAATGTTCATAAAAAAATAAATAAATAAAAACAAAAAGTAAAAAAACTAAAGATTGTAGGCGGGGGGGGGGACAAGCCCCTTTGCACCCCCGCTACTTAAATATACCAACTCCAAGACCGCACTACATTGCAGTAAATGGAAATCTCCCCTTAGGGAGATTTCTGTTTACACACTTGATGTTCTGCACTTTCACTATTCTCGGGTCAGCAATGTCAGATTCAACATTGCCGGCTTTCAAGAATGTAACATAGACCCCACTTTTTGAGCATTTAGAATATACAAATACATTTTACATAGAAGGGACATATTTTATGGTGATGTGGTTCTTTTAAGTATTTAATTGATTAGCAGACTGGAGTATATTAAGACTGATGCATTTTGCTGCATTTGTTTTGATGAAGTCCCATTTGACTGTAGGGACGAAAGCACTTAATTACATGTATATTTCAGTGTTATTAAAGTGTGCTTTTTCCATTAAAATTGGATTATTCTTCATTTTCGATACAGATTTTATACTATTGGATATTGCTACTGTTCTTTGCTGCCAGCAATTCACTCAGGATGGCCGTTTTTATGTGATTAGTCTTTGATATCAACCATTCAAGTGACACACTGTTTTCATTTTTTAGTACTACAAGGATGAACTTAAACTGTGATTTAAGCCAAAAAGGCCTATAAATGACATGATTAACAGTACTGTGTCACATTGCTACCATGGATTCATACATGCTGAATTAGAGCACAGTTATAATTCCATTCATGAAATGATTACTGATGAGCATCAGCCTCATGTAGATTTGTTTTCCTGAATAATTCTGCAGCAATAGAGCAAGTGTAGCTTATTGACCACACAAAAGTGTAAGGTTGCAATATGGGAAGTAACTAATTCATAGTAACCCAGTCACAACAGTGCTTGTCTAAAAGAGTATATAATAAACTAAGCCAAGTTTTTGACTTTGCAATCATTTTCTTAGACAAAATAACAATATGCAAACCATCTTAAAATAGTCAACAAACAAGTTGCAAATTAAAGAGTACAACCATAAAAACCAACAAGGGCAGCCAGATGACACTCTCAATCCCATTCCACTGCAGCAGCTTATATTCAATGACCGTCAACCAAGCTCCTCAGACAGATGGTATAACCCATCTAGCTGATTCTTAATCTTATGTTCTTAAGATATAACCTTTGAAAATGAACCACGTTGGTCTTCAAGACCTGCTGCCACAAGAGGCCACTGATCTCTAAACAAAGGAAGGGAAAAGAAAGGGGAATTAAGGCCATGAAGTGAACATACACCAGCAAGCTAAGGCATGATGTTTCCCCCCAACAAGGCCTTGCACGTAATCCAAAGCTTGATGTTTAAACAATTGACTAACAAAGTGGGTGAGGTTAACAGTCATAGAAAAACTTAGAGATGAAGTGACCATGGACTGGCAAAGATAACCGTGAAATGACAAAATCATTACCAAAAATGTTTAAATGAATGCAATCTGCAATGTAAAAACTTTTCTCTGGCTTAACCAAGTCACTGTGCTCTTTAAATTGGACATCAATAGTCTGCAGCCAGTATAACTCTAATTGATGTAATGTCTAGATTGTTCAATCACAGAATCCATCCTAGCACCTTTGTAGAAAACTCTAGGTATAATTTCAGACCAGAAGAATGATAAAGGGATGAAGTAACCAATGCATGAAGCTCAGCTAAAATTCTGGCTAAAGGTTTTTTTTTTTTTAATCAAAGTAAGGTTGTTCCTTCACAGGTAGATAAGTAACACAGCAGGTTTCAGCCATTTGGGTAATTTGTGCCAAATATCCCAAAGCTGTAACCACAACAAGCCTGAGATGCTAGTCAAAGGGGGTACAAACTCTGTGGTCTAGGAAGATGGATAATCCATTTGGGTGAACTACAGCTCTTGATGAAGCACTCAGAACAAAGGAATGCTCCAGAATCCATAAAAACTTCCTCCCTGAAAAGTAAAACAACATAGTTATTTCCTGATGTAAGATAAGAAGGCTTCAGATTTCCATCTACCTGCTCTTTTTAATGCCTTAGTCAAGTGTCCATCAAAGGCAAGCTCTAAAGTATGATCTATGTGAAAAGACTGAGTGGAATAGCCTTGGGGAGGGATGCCTCATCATATTAAAGCCTTACATGGATCTAACGTAGCATCAAAGGCAGTAATCACATGTCCAGACCTTAAAAAAACAGGCTAGAAGAGGGGTAGTCATGAATAGCTTTCTGAAGGGCAGAAGCTCAATGAAAGGGACAAATGATAAAGGACTTGGTTTTCTCTAAGTGAATCTAATGACCTAACAGGACCTCTTGCTAAAAACAGACCATTCCAGTGAACAGACTACACCACCTCACTTATTCTGAAGGTATCAGCATACAGCCAGCTGAATATGTAGCCCAAAGAACAAATAAATAAAAATCTTCTGTTGAATAGTAACAACCCAAAATTACTTGACCTAAGAAATGAACTCCAATAGATTTCCTGGGATCTTTAAGAGCACATCTAATGTTATTCCTCCATTTTATTATACTAGTAACTAGCCAGTGGCTGGAAATGTTGTGGTATCCAAGAATAAGAGACAGCCAGTTTAAAGCTGCCAAGTGTATCCACAATGAGCTAGGTGCTTCTATCAACTTACATCTGTGAACTAAAAATGGAGACGACTGAAACTCCTCAGTGCCTGGTATGGTGAAGCAGACTGTTATAAATGATTTGAAAACTTGCAGAGAGTAAGAATAATCCTTCTTTGTGGAAGCCTTGGATGGGAAAACACCAGCTAACCCTTGTCAATCATCCAGATCTCTGAAGGAATAGGAGGCTAGCAAGTATCTGCATCTGGAGCCAATTGCCAAAACATGGCAAATTGAAATCAAGAAAGACTTTCAGCAATGCTGTTGTCACTGTCTTTAATGTGATCACTAGGAAAAGACAAACTGATTTGTAAACTTAAACAAATTGGTAGCCTTATAACTGTGTGCACCCACTTGGACCTGGTAGATTTTTTAATCAGACCGTGAGCTACTGCTAAGTTGTCCAAGTAAAATATCACCATCTTGTCATGAAAATACTCTTTTAAGATTAGTGAGGCTACAAAAATTGAGTAAGATTTCCTAAAAGGAAATATCTGTCATTCCTTACTTGGGCCACAAGGAAGGCCATTTGGCCACAAACCAGCTATCTTGTAAGTGGCTACTCATTCCAAATCCTGCAGCTGCATCAGTGAAGGGCATTCATTTCTTAGAGGATGTCCATGGACTCTGCCAAAAGGTGAGCCATTGCAGTGGAGCAGGAAGACCTTCCACAAATGGAGATCATCTGTTGCTCATTGGGTAAGCTCCACCCAGTCGTGTTCCACTTTACTTCTTTTCAACATGTTAGACAGACATCTAAAAAAGTCCTGCTCAAAGAGATAGCCCTGCAGGCAAAATTAAGTTGGTTATGGAAGTGCATAACTTCGCTGATCCCCACTTTGGGAAGTTTATTATTAATTAATCAACTGCCAATCTGAGATGCTCCAACTTGTTAGCAAGGAGTATAAGTGTGGAAGCAGAGAGGTTAATCAACAAAAACCAAGAAGGTGATGGCTTGCCTGGGGTCATCCAATTTTTCCTTCTCTAGTGGTACCCTAAATGACAAAAAAGTTTAGGAAGGTTTGCACACCTTCCTTGGCTCCCTCTTGCCTCTTGCATATCCCCAGAAATCTTACAAGTAGTGAATGGCAGATTGCACTGAGGCACACTGCTGCCAACACCAACATTTTTGAAAGTGAGCATGCTAAGGAGCAGCCCATAGACATGGCTTCATCAAAGAAAGACTTGCCATCGATGCAAAAACCTAACAAGTGCCAGGCTTCTTTACTAATAGGAAGAAAATGGAAGGCAGACTGGATGTCCAATTTGCACAAATAAAGATTCAAAACATTTCCTAATGAGGTCACTGGCTTGGTCCAGAGAAGAGAGGTAATGAATTAGATGAAGCTCAGTCTTCAGTTTTTTTTCTTAGGGATCAAGCCAATGGGTGAGATATTTTACAAGGGCCATGGTGGATATGTAGAAGGCCAAATAAGTCTTCCAGCAAAGACCCCTTTCTTAATCAATATGCATGCCTCAACCTCCATTCCCTTCACAGAAGGTAATTTTTTTTGCTGTCTTAAGTCCAAAGAAAAAGGCAAATCTATAATAAAGCCAGACAAAAAGCCCTTGATGAGGAACCTGACTGCATCCTTGTTTGGATAGCTGATCAGCTCAAAAGCTAGTTTGTCAACCCTGATTGGGGAGTGCGGCTCCCTGAGATTGTAATGTTCCCAGACTAATATTACCTTTTTGGCCATGAAAATTGGGCTTGCATCTTGAAGGCATGTCAGGTTTTGTAATAGATGTCTAATCACTCGAGCTTGGCCATCTAACTGACATTTGTTTTTCCTACAGTGACAGCAGAGATGAGAAAATCTGCAAGTGGGCCGTGAACCCCTTCCATTATTGAATGCTCAACAAATAGTGGGCTGTTAGTTCTAGTATTAGGTCTATCAAGAATTACACTAAGCCAAATATCTGAGTGATGTTGATCCCACCTATGTGATTTGTCAGAAGCCTTTAATTTTCTAAAACACGGTGGTAGGAAGAACAAGAGGGCCCTCCAAGAATGTGGTGGGCTTCCCTAATTGAAAAGCAGCAGGCTAATAGTGACAGTCTGACTAGGGTCCTTCTCAATAATGATGGCCTTGGATAATATAAAGCCCAAGTTCCAATTGCCCCAAATTCTGACTATGGCTTTAAGGTAATCCTTCTGTTCTGGTAGCTTTACATACATGGATATATAGAAAAGAGGCAGAAAATAATTTTAAATTCACTATTATTACTAGGATCAGGGGATTTGTGGAATTTTAGTTCATGAGGGTAAATAGGCATAACTTCTTGTGTTTATTTATGTGCAAAGAAGGTGTGTTTTTCTCCTTCTGGCTTCATTGCTAACTACTGGTTAAATCACTGCCATCTGTCCTTCAGGGTTTGAAGGGTAAGGGTTCCCATGAAAGAAAGATTTTAGAAGCAGGGGGAAAAATTAAAAAAAAAACACCTTCTTTGCACACAAATAAATGTCCCAAATTCTTTCCTTCCTCTTTTCTATAGAGTAAAACTACCAGAACAGAAAGATGACATTAAACTGGCACTTAACAAGCCTAGCTGAGTATAAGGGATGCAAAGTTTAAATTCAGACTGACCTGAGACATCAAGAATCCATTTTTTATTAAAGTTGTTAATGTATGGACAGAAAATAACACAAATGAATTTAAACCCATAATCCGTGCCTGCCAGTGCCACTGGCCATCACTATTATGCACCTAGCACCCAACTAATGAGGGAGTTGTATCACCATAATTAATCAAGAACGTAGCCTGAACATCTGATTATTGAGTTAAATGGTTTACTGTCAAAATGTGGAAAATCAAAACAATTTTCCACTTTTTGATTGAATTTGTTACCTGAATTTGGTAATACAGAATTACTAAAATGTTAGAAATGGTAATCAAGGAATCAACATTCAAACACTGGAGGTTCCAATGTCAAAATTCCATGTCACTGGTAATATTTTTCCATGGGGGCAAGCCCCTTGCACCTCCTATGTTTGGTTCTGTGCCTCTCACATATATTCCAACTCCAAAATCACACTACAATGAGGAAAAGGGTATATTTCTCAATCCCCACTGTAGGGTGATCTATTATCAGAACGTCAATCCCGTATTAGCGAATGCACACAACCATTCACTAATGAGGATTTGAACATTTCCAGATCGGTATTATGGAAACTGAAAAACAAGCATTCAACCATCCTAATTTCATTTAAGTGCCGTTCCACATATTGATAGTAAGCCAAGTTAAATATATATATATATATATATATATATATATATATATATATATATATATATATATATATATAATGTCTTACTTTGTTGATTTTTTTTAAATTCTACCTCCCAAATATTAATAAGAATGTGATGAGAAAATGGCCCACAGCAGACACTGACCAACTAAGGAAAATGAGCAGTCACAATTAATAACAAGGAGTGAGCCAAGTTCTCAACCTTCCTTCTCCAAAATGCAAAAAGTGGCACAGTTACTCACAGCACAATAAGAACGTTATTGAGAAGGCTCATAGGATTTTTAAAAGTGTTAATTTATTCTCTGAAAAATATCTTATCAAGAATTGAATGTGATTCTTTATTTAATATGATCTTATTATAGATACACGTTTAAAAGCATAATGAGTAACTAACATATACTTTCAGTGAGAAACTATGAGGAACGTGGCTTATAAAGTACCAACACAATTTTAACAAACCCTGCCCAGACACTCTGTTCTTAACTAAAGCAGTATTTAGATGAAGAGATGAGAGCTCTAAGATACTCTGTTGCTGTGAGCATTTCAACCAAAATCTTTCTGCTCTGTGGATAATAAGGATATTACAAAAGCCTACAACTCACCTGGAGAATCAGTCTTCTCAAATTACATTCCCAAAATATGGAACAAACATCCAACTCCAATAACCTGCAACTGCTCTATGCCTCAATTTAAAAACCTCTTGAAATCACACTTAATTGATAACTGGTTCTATTCTTGTAATGATCCTGGATAGCTCCTTCTCACAGCCCCGTTAGTTAATCTCTGTCTCTCTCTCTCTGTCACTCTCTCTCTCTCTCTCACTAGTACACTCTGCCTATAATTTGAATACAACTGCATGAAAAATAATCCGCTATCTTACCAGATTGTACATTCTCACATCTGCTGACTAATGGCAATGACTACTAGTCAAGGATAGCAGGTTCTATCTTTTGTGTTACTATGTTGTATATGTCTACAAAAGAATTGTATATACCAACAGTATTCTAACTCTTTTATGTAAATAGCTATATCTAAAAATGGTTTTAACCTATCATTATGTATCTATTCTTGTAAACACCCCTGTAATCTCTCATGTGTTATTTATTCTCATATATAACTTTTGTATTCTCAGCTGGAGCTTTTCTCCTCGGGCCTCCACTGAAAAAGGACCTGTGTTCAGTCGGACTTTCCGGGTAAACAAAAGTTAAATAAATAAATAAAAATAAATAAGCTTAAATAAAGAAAAAGGAGGATGACTTCCAGGTAAGATAAATTCATGGGCCCATTAAGCTAACAGCTCAAACTATTAAAAGGCGAGAATCAAACCTTATGTCTGTGAAGTTAACACTTTAACCATTATAAAACCACTTCATGGTAGAAGGGCTAAAGTGATACTAGGAACAGACATGGTGACAGAGCACCAAAATCAGCAAGGAAAGCATTCAGTATAAAACTGCAGCATTGTGTGTTAAAAATTAAAGCACTTAGACTGCAACTGACTCAAAAGGGATTTTTGAGAAAACATGACTTATGTGAACAACTGTTAAACAACTTATCTGGGAAATGACAAAACAACAATGATGAAAAATAAAACCAGGAACCAAACACATCACCATCGACACTCAAGACCAAGCATTACATATATATATATATATATATATATATATATATATATATATATATATATATATATATATGGCTCACAGTAAGACGCTGTCCAGTTCGATTCTCAGCTAGAGCGTCTTCTGCGTGGAGACATGCGTGAATGGGCGTACCTTTGTTGAAGGTTGTGCATCAGGGCTGGTAACTCCGCACGTAAAAATCAACTACCAATCATTAGCAGACCGGAGTTCCACTGTGGCGACCCCTAACCGGGAAAAGCCGAAAGACACAAACAAACAAATATATATATATATATATATATATATATATATATATATATATGTATATATATATAGGTGATAGGTAATTTCTGCAGCATATAAATTTCACTAAGCCATTATGTGGTTATCAGGGTTTTAACTACCTAACTAGGTCACTGGTAGATGGCTCCACAAAATCCTGATGACTTTATTAAGCAGACCTGGTATTACCTTTGCTCTGATTAGCTGCTACCAAAGTGAAAAATGATTTGCAATAAGGAGTTATATAATCCTTCCCAAGCGCAACCCCTGGCCTGACTCGCTAGTGGACAAACTCATCTGTGGGAAAACTATCTTTGTAAGTGATGACTTAGGTAGCATATGCATTTCTGTGTATAATTTTATGAAAGCATGGAATATTTAAGATGGATTTTAAATGCAGTAGTTAACACTTGTAGATGTCTTTAAATTTTCTTGAAGAGTTACTACAGCTATTTAATTTCTACTGCTTTTTTTCTTGGAGTATAACATTGTTCTGTGCATGATACCACTGTCAGATTATTCAAAATAATGATAGTTTAAAAGCAACAGATAAGGTATAAAAAATATCAGTTTTTGAAGCTGACATGTTTAGAGTTTTCAAGGTGTACTATGTAATTATTGAAAACATAATATTGCTTTCCTTGAACATGTTATAAATAAAGTGCATTTTAGTTAGCACATGGAGATAAATTAATAATAAAAGTATCCCTTGACCCTCTTGTGATGTCCCTCCTTTGGGCCAGTGATCAAGACGCCTCAATCCTCACCACTGACACCAGTGGAGAATGTTCACTGAAAAAAGAATAGACACACACAGTATTTGCAGATGCAGCTCTCTGCACAGAGCACACTTTCACTTAAGAGCACACAGGGAATGCACACTCCAGTCCTGGGTCTGGACTTTCTCTCCAGGCCACAAATAAAATTCCACAATGACCACCTCAGAGTCAAGTCCTCAGCTGGGATTTCCAAGCCAAGTCCTGCACCACCCTCTGTGTGAAATCAGTACTCTGTGTCCCTGGTCTAAGAAGATGACATACACACTCTTTGAGATTTGATTTTCACACAGAAGCACACACACACACACACACACACACACACACACACACACACACACACACACACACACACACACACACACACACCTGGGAAAGGCTGGCACAGATTTACCCACTATGCCACCTCCACTCAGACTATAAGGTAGATACTGCCACCAGAATACCCCAAAGCCAGCTACTCTAATGCTCTTTCCAGGGTACCCAATTATACTTAAAATTAGTGCTCATACAAATGGTAATGTTTGACAAAGCGGCAAGACTTTCAGGAGTGTGCAACCTCAGAACCACTAAATAAATGCAAGGACTCTCAAAGACTAAAATATTTTCTAAAAGACTAGCCACGATGAAAGGTTTAGATATATTTAATAATAAATATTTAAAAAACATGAAAATACTGAATATATACTTACAATAAACACCAGAGTTTTAATTCACAGGAAATATAAAAAATAACACAGATGGAAAGACTTAGCTACAGAAAAACAACTTTCAGCTAATCTCACTATATTTTCCTAACTGACTGAAAAATTAATCTTCCCCCTAGTTCCTTACTAAAGCAAGGCAAGATGAAGGTGAATGGGTGTCTTGTCAGGTTATCAAAAAACAGACTTCATCTATCACATCTTTTACTAGTATCTAAATACAATTTCAGTGCTGGCTACAGAATGACATCACATCTGGTCACCTGACTCTGTGTTTTCCACACTACCCCCTCACTAGCAGCTGAGCCAGGGTTTGGCACAGAAGTGTCACAATACACATATAGAACTTTGCTAAGACTTAATAGAGCATCTGGAAGCTATAAAACAATTCCAACACTTCTGTCCTTCCTGCAAAAAGGCTTTTCATAGATACTGCATCTCTGGTTACATTCAAACCTGTGAGATAGAATATTTATGGCCTAAACCAAGTCATTTAATTTCAGGCTATTTTTCTTAAGGTTAGCTGGGTTGAGCTTAATCCCTTCCCTTTTGGTATCTTCTGTTAAAATATACACATTTCAGCAATTACAACAATACTGCCTGACATACATGTATATTTCTTTCTTGTCCAGCAGGACCCACTGTTGATACATTTTAACATAACCAGCTTTACACATACATTTTTAACACAAGCATATGTACAAATCAGTTTGATATTCAAATTACATATAATTCTTTATAAAACTCCAGTCAGCTATGCTGGCATATGTTATACATGCACTGCCCTACTCCCTCTGGCATAGACTACTTCACATCACCACATCCATTAGCAGAGATCAAACTCATGATATGATGTTGAAAATGTATAATACCTATTTGAAGTAAAAAAAATGCAGGAATTAATAAGGTATCCCATTTGGTAGCCTACTTCATAAATGTGACTGTTCTTTTTCAGTCATATTAATGATCATGCAAGGTGTCATTTAACAAATTGTTTAAATGTTTTAGTCCATCAAAATTATTTTATAAATAAATTATATAGTTTATCTCCTGACTAGTCATCAGTTTTATGAATACTCATGTCCAGCTGGCAGAGGTTACACCTTCTCAATATAAACCTAGGAATGATATGCTTATTAGGTGTTCTGCTTTCACCAATCTGGACTCCCCTTACCCAAGCTGATTAGAGCTTACTGTACCTACTCCTTATTGGCTGTTTTCCATTATAGGAAGCTCCTGCCATTGGACCACTCATTGTTTAGCACTATCTAATCCCAGCTCACATTCTCTTGTCCCAAGAACATGCTTCCTAAGCAGCATAGGCTCTTTATAGTGTATTGCAAGCTGATTTTGCTGCCACATTTTATGAACTGGATCTGAAGAAGTCATTTTTGAATGAAAGCACTTATGCCTGGTGTGATGAATGGAGATACTGCCAGCACAGCTTGCTGGAATTTTGTAAATAATTTCATGTCACTGGTGAAAATAGAATTGATTTGTGTAAGATGCTTGTGTTACAAATGTATTAGAACTGCATATATCAAACTACTCGTACAGATGTGTGTGTTGAAAAGGTTTTTGCAAAGTGCTTGAAAGGTATCTACAGTCTGCCCTGCTGGAAGAGAATAGAAATTTACATGCACTATTAACTGTTTAAATGATTATATATATTTTAACAGTGGAAACTGAAACACAGTATGTTAACTTCAGTCCAACAAAACTTCAGAAAATTTGCTGAAATTAAATTATTTTATAGGCTATGCAATAAAAGATGATATATTTCAGTTTAAAATGTAGCAAAGAGACACAATGTCTAAAACTAGGGAACTTTCTGTATTGTCTTGGAAGTGTTTTACTGTTTTATGACTTCCAGCATCTGCCAAAGATTTGAGGAAAATCCCTTAACTATGTATTTTTACAGGTAGATACTAAATGACACCAGCTGCCATCAATGGTTGTTTTAGGCCTGGGGACTAGATGTCAGATGACAATATGTAATTCTGCAAGCTAGCCCAGCATTAATATTTGACATATTAATTTGAGAAGTCTCTTAGACAGACACAGAATTCTGTATTATGTCCTGGACCTGACAACAACTAGAAGAACCATTCACCACATCTGCCTTGCTCTTAAGTAAGTTAACTAGGGTATAGTAACTCTCTTAGATACAGTCAGGAATATAGCAAAGCTTAGTTTAGATGTTTTTCTTTATTTATTTGAGACTGTCATGCAATGTTGTTTTAAATATTTCCTGTGGTTTTGAACTTTGATGTCATTGTGAATATATATTTAGTATTGTCTTGTTCTTTTATTATTATGTATCATTAAATATATTTAATACTTTTATTATGGCTGAACTCTGTAGAGATGTTTAAGTTCTGAGATTACATGCATATTTATTTGGTGACACTGTGTAGGCCACTCCTAATAGCCTTCCTCTTGGTCAAACTTCCACTTGTAGTAACAGTACTATTACACAGTAAGATTCAACACCCTTTGTTAAGGGCCTTAAAGAAGCTGATAAGAAGTTGGCTGGTGGCAGTGATAACTACATTATAGTCTGGATAAAAGGCTGCATATGTGATTTAGACACACACATATGGGTATGTGTGTGTATAAATCAAACCTCAAAGAGTCTGTGTGTCAGCTACTTGGGCAGGGACACGAAGCACTGGTTGGACAGAGAGGGTGCTGGAGGTCTTAGATTGGACACTCAGCTGAGATCTCAACCCTATAGCTGTGCCAGTGGGGAGTCTTATTGAGGATCTGGAGAAGAGAAACCAGCTCTGGACTGACTGTGGTCTCTGTGTGCTCTTAAGGGAAATTGCACTTGATGTAGAGACCTGCATCTGGAAATACTGTACTTGTCATCCTCCCAGTGTACATCCCCCACTGTTGCTAGTGGTGAGGATTGAGGCTTCCTGATTACTGGTCCAGTAATGGATCATCACGTTTATTGGCTGGCAGTGGTAGGATCCCCATATCACATATTGGGATTTGGTGGTGTGGATCTTGAACTCCTGTAGCCTGTAAACAGTGGTCACTAAAGAAGTTGTTTGTGCTCTCAAGCAACCACATAGTGAACATTCAGAGTTTCATATCACAATAGTTTTATTTATTTTTTTTTTTTTTGTTAGCTTAGTTACCCAGGGAGAGCAGGCAATGGTGTCAGCAGAGTATTACGGCAAGCTGACAATGAGCCAGTTGGCTGAGATGTGACAAGCCAAATGACTGGTGCATGCCAACCTGATTAAAGCAGAAATGATTTCAGCCTTAACCACAGCTGCAGCAGAGATGAGAAACCAGGAGGACAACCAGACTAGTCTTGGGAATGTAGAAATCTCAGAAAATGGACAGTTCAAGTTTGCCTTAGGCAACTTAAAAAGCCATCTGGAGTTAAAGAGACTTGAACTGGAGGCCAAATGGTTAGAACTAGGATCAGCAGAGAGACTATGGCATTTGGGGGCTGGAGAAAAGGAGAAACAGATGGCATTAGAATAATCAGAGAGACTGAGATGTCTGGAAGCTGAAGGAAATGAGAGGCAGAGGCAACATGAAAAGGAAATGCTGACTCTTTGCCAGGATCATGGAGGTAATGGGGAAGGGAGTAACCGAACTCCAGAAGCAGCAGATGTCACTAAATTGTTTCCACAATTTACAGAGGATGATGATTTTGATAGTTTTATTTATATGTTTGAAAGGGTATGTAAACAGTGTAATGTTGACCAAGGGCTCTGGGTATGATTCCTAACTCCCTTATCCCAAGGTAAAGCTGTAACTGCTGTTTCTAAATTGTCTGATACTGATTGCTTAAATTATAATACTGTTAAAAAATGTTTATTAGAGTGTTTTAATACCTGAAGCTTACAGGAAAAAGTTTCATGAGCATAGACACAAGCAGATGAAAGTGTCTGTGACTATATTGTCGAGTTAAGTACTTATTTTCATAGTTGGGTGAGTGGGTATCAGATCACCACTTTTGAAGGGCTGGCAGACCATTTGGTGAGGGAACAAGCCCTTAACACTTTGCCTGAGGACATGAAAATCTGGTTCACAGATAGGAAATCTAATACCACCAATGAATTGGGGAAAAAGGGAGACCTAAACCTAGCAAGCAGGGCACCAATGCACAGGAAAGGGATATGCAAGGCTGCACATGGGTCTAAGGGAACCCATGGTGGGCAGCCAGAACCACCACAACAGAGTTCATCAGTAGCAGGGGAAGCCACTAGTTCAGGTACATGGTCAGGATCATGGGTTAAATGTTTTATATGTGACCAACGGGGCCATGCAGCATATAGATGCCCACAGAAGTAAGGTGGGGAATAAAAGGTGGGACAGCCAGTAAGTGGGAATGACAGAATGCCAGCAGTAAGTTGCTTGGAGACAACAAGGGTACCAAACTACTACAAGAAGTTATATTCTATCTTAGTAGATAGAGAACCGGCCACTGCTAAGAGATACACAGTCTCTGACCTAAACATTATGAAGCCTGCAATGGTTAAAGAGGAGTACTACCTTCAGAGCTTTAGAAAGGACCCCATTCCAAATACCTTTGGGTATGGTTCACCTTGACTGGGAGGGTGGAATTGACAAGCAAGTAGGTGTGTGAGGATATCCCTGCAGATGTCCTGATAGGGAATGATTTTGATAATAGAGTACTTTGTGTGCATGTAGTTACATGCAGTCAGGTTTGAAGACAAGCATGTGGGTCTGGTAGCTGGAGGGGGGGCACCAGACAGACCGCACACTTGAAGCCAGGACTAGTGAGGTGGCTACTTCAGGGAGGGAGCTACCCTGTAGCAGTGAGACTGAAGGTGAACCACAGCTCCTTGTGGGTACTGATGTTCGCTTGGTCAGAGTAACTGCAAGGGCAGAGGTGAGTAGTAGTATCAAAGCTGACAGTGATGCACCACTGAAAGAGCATACTAGACTTCCTGTGGAAGGGGAGCTGGGAAGGGTTACAAAAAGCGAGTTGAGAGAGCCTCAGCTCTCAGAACCTACATTACAAGACTTAAGGGAGGTAGCCAGAGAGGCACCTGATTCTCAGTGAAAAAGGGAATCTGTATACTGGGACAAAGAGTTACTGTATACAGAGTGGACACCTGAGGGAGGGCTAGAAGGTGAGAGAATATAGCAATTAGTTGTGCCCAAACCCTACCGTCCGGCACTTCTAGCCATAGCCCATGATTTTCCCTTTGCACGTCATATGGGCATAAAGCATAGAAAGAGACATATTATGCAGAACCTTTCTTGGCCTGGGATTGCAAGGGATGTAACAGGGTACTGCAGGACCTGTGAGCAGTGCCAAAAGGTAGGCAAGGCAGGAGACAAGGTCAAAGCTCCTTTGGTGCCTTTGCCTGAGATTGAGCAGCCATTTCAGAGGGTAGCTATGGATACTGTGGGGCCTCTGCATACCCTAAGCTCAACAAGGAAGAAATATATCCTAGAGGTAGCAGATTATGTTACCAGATACCCTGAGGCAGTGGCCCTGTCATTTATTGAGGAAGAAAAGATGGCAAATGCTTTGGTAGAGATTTTCAGCAGGGTAGGTTTCCCAAAAGAAATACTGACTGACAGAGGTCCTAATTTCATGTCAGACCTGCTGGCTTGTCTGTGGAAGCACTTTGGGGTGAAGCACCTAAAGACCAACCCCTACTATCCCCAGACTAATGGTCTTGTGGATAGGTTAAACTCTACACTAAAGACCATGCTACAGGCATTTGCAGGCCAGTTAAAGAGGGAGTGGGACAAATATTTGCCCCATCTGTTGTTTGCTTACAGAAAGGTGCCCCAGGAATCCACAGGTTTTTCACCCTTTGAGTTGCTCTATGGGCATAGGGTGAGGGGACCTCTAGATTTGATTCATGATGAGTAGAAGGGTGAGTTTGAATCCCACAAGGAGTCTATTGTGGCATATGTCATAAACCTCAGGACAAGACTCAGAGAACTCATGGGTTTGGTCCAGGGGATCCTTGTAGAAGTTCAACAGCAGAAAAAGGTCTGGTATGACAGGAATGTTCAAGCTAGAGAGTATGATGTGGGTCAGCAAGTTATAGTTCTCATTCGTGTCAGACACAACAAGCTGCAGGCAGCTTGGGAGGGACCCTTCAAAGTGGTAAGGAAGTTCAGTGATGTTAACTACATGTTAGAAGTGCTAGGCAGGAGGCAGGAGCACAAACTGTGCCACGTTAACATGATGAAGCCTTACCATGATAGAGAGGCCCTTGTGCTAAGTATTTGAAGTAGAAGGTAGGGGCAGTCTGAGGGGCATCTATGGCTACAGGGAGCCAGCCAGAAAAATCCCAAATTACTATGGTGGAGCCTAGGATTGCAGGCATATGATATGACAGTGCAGCACAGTACTGGGGCCAGCAATGCAAAAGCAGCTGGGATCTGACAGGGTATGGGGTAATGTATTCTGAGACAGGCTCATCCCTCTCAAGCAATGTTTCTCAAGGGTCACTTGAAAAACTAGCTCGAGTCTTCAAGGGGAGAAGAAGTGTGATAAAGGGAGATACTTCCAGCACAGCTAGCTGGAATTTTATAAATAATTATATGTCATTGGTGAATATCAAAATGATTTGTGTAAGCAGGGGCGGCTCGTGGCATAGGGCTGCCGGACTGCAGCCCCCTCAAAAAGAAAAAAAGAAAGAAAAAGAAATGAAAAATAAAAAAAAATATTTTTTTAAAATTCGCGGACTTCGCGCATAGACCGAGTCCCGGCTTATCGGTCTATGCGCATGCTCAAGGCAGCCCGGCCGTCCCCATAGGGGGACACAAGGAGCGTCTGTGCACTTTTACAGTGCACAGACCCGCCAGGATTATGGGACGCGTCCGGACTGCAAGGACTCGGGACAGTGCCTTAGGGATCTCGTCGGCGTCGGGAAGGAGCATGTGGATCTCGCGGGTCTTCAGTATTGCGCAGGAAGGATGTATGTACAGACGTTAACTCTGGATGTATTCATTCAGGTAAGGTGCCTTTCAATTTACAATGTTTATTTTTTGTGTATGGTGCTTGTGCTTTACTGGAGTTTGTGTATGGTGCTTGTGCTTTACTGGAGTGTGTGTGTGTGTGTGTGAAAATGCCCCAGGTGCTTATGGTGGTGTGGTAGGGAATGCCTCAGGCTTGAACCCTGTACCCTGTATGCAGGTGTTAAAGACTTGAGTTCCCTACCCACCACCATTTGTAAAAAAATTTCAGATTTTTACCTCATATTTGATCTGATCTGTTCCTCATAATATCTGTGGTTTGTAAATGTTGCAATGCTTGATATTTGATGGTGTAGTAGTAGCATTGTTGCCTCACAGCTGCAGGTTCTTGGGTTTGATTCTTGGCTGGGGTTCCTTCTTTGTGGGGTCTGTATCTTCTCCCTGTGTTTGTGTGGGTTTGCTTTGTGCCCTCCCATGTTACAAAGACATGTCTGCATTATTTCTTCCTGGGCCTCCGCTGAAAATTTGTTTATTTGTTCCAAGTCAGACTGTCCTGATTAAAAAATGTTAAATAAAATTGATAGGCATTTGAATTTCAGACTTAAGGGTTTCTGAATGTTTAATTCTCTGCGTATTTGATGGTGCAGTGGTAGTATTGTTGCCTCACAGCTATAGGTTTTCTGGTTTGATTCTTGGTTGGGGTGGCTTCTGTGTGGAGTCTGCATCTCCTGCCTGTGTTTGTGTGGATTTGCTCTGGTGCCCTGCCATTTTACAAAGATGTGTCTGCAGTTTTAATCCCTGCGTCTCTGCTGAAAATTGTTTTTGTTCTGTCCGCAGTAAATTTGACAGGCATTTGAATTTCAGACTTCAGGTTTCTGAATGTTTAATTCCTTGCAGATTTGATGGTGCAGTGGTAGTATTGTTGCCTCACAGCTATAGGTTTTCTGGTTTGATTCTTGGTTGGGGTGGCTTCTGTGTGGAGTCTGCATCTCCTGCCTGTGTTTGTGTGGATTTGCTCTGGTGCCCTGCCATTTTACAAAGATGTGTCTGCAGTTTTAATCCCTGCGTCTCTGCTGAAAATTGTTTTTGTTCTGTCCGCAGTAAATTTGACAGGCATTTGAATTTCAGACTTCAGGTTTCTGAATGTTTAATTCCTTGCAGATTTGATGGTGCAGTGGTAGTATTGTTGCCTCACAGCTATAGGTTTTCTGGTTTGATTCTTGGTTGGGGTGGCTTCTGTGTGGAGTCTGCATCTCCTCCATGTGTTTGTGTGGATTTGCTCTGGTGCCCTGCCATTTTACAAAGACGTGTCTGCAGTTTTAATCCCTGCTGAAAATTGGTTTTGTTCTGTCCGCAGTAAAATTGACAGGCATTTGAATTTCAGACTTCAGGTTTCTGAATGTTTAATTCCTTGCATAATTGATGGTGCGGTGGTAGTATTGTTGCCTCACAGCTATAGGTTTTCTGGTTTGATTCTTGGTTGGGGTGGCTTCTGTTTGGAGTCTGCATCTCCTGCCTGTGTTTGTGTGGATTTGCTCTGGTGCCCTGCCATTTTACAAAGATGTGTCTGCAGTTTTAATCCCTGCGTCTCTGCTGAAAATTGTTTTTGTTCTGTCCGCAGTAAAATTGACAGGCATTTGAATTTCAGACTTCAGGTTTCTGAATGTTTAATTCCTTGTATAATTGATGGTGCAGTGATAGTATTGTTACCTCACAACTATAGGTTTTCTGGTTTGATTCTTGGTTGGGGTGGCTTCTGTCTGCATCTCCTCCCTGTATTTGCGTGGATTTGCTCTGGTGCCCTGCCATTTTGCAAAGACGTGTCTGCAGTATTAATCCCTGCATCTCTGCTGAAAATTGTTTTTGTTCTGTCCGCAGTAAAATTGACAGGCATTTGAATTTCAGACTTCAGGTTTCTGAATGTTTGATTCCTTGCAGATTTGATGGTGCAGTGGTAGTATTGTTGCCTCACAGCTATAGGTTTTCTGGTTTGATTCTTGGTTGGGGTGGCTTCTGTGTGGAGTCTGCATCTCCTCCATGTGTTTGTGTGGATTTGCTCTGGTGCCCTGCCATTTTACAAAGACGTGTCTGCAGTTTTAATCCCTGCTGAAAATTGGTTTTGTTCTGTCCGCAGTAAAATTGACAGGCATTTGAATTTCAGACTTCAGGTTTCTGAATGTTTAATTCCTTGCATAATTGATGGTGCGGTGGTAGTATTGTTGCCTCACAGCTATAGGTTTTCTGGTTTGATTCTTGGTTGGGGTGGCTTCTGTTTGGAGTCTGCATCTCCTGCCTGTGTTTGTGTGGATTTGCTCTGATGCCCTGCCATTTTACAAAGACGTGTCTGCAGTATTAATCCCTGCGCCTCTGCTGAAAATTGTTTTTGTTCTGTCCGCAGTAGAATTGACCGCATTTGAATTTCAAACTTCATGTTCTTCAGAATACATAGTAGCACAACCTTTTTTCTAGCAATTTTCTAAGTTTATAAGATGAATATTTTAAATTTGTCCCTATTTTTGGGACTGTATTCCCCCATTATTGGCTTCGTCCAGGTTTTTGTGCTAAGGTTGACAGCTATGGCAAGAACTGAATTCACTGAATATGGACTGTAGAATTGTGCATATTTACTGATAAAGGTGCACTGTAGAATTGTGCATATTTACTGATAATGGTGGACTGTAGAATTGTGCATATTTACTAATAATGGTGGACTGTGGAATTGTGCATATTTACTAATAATGGTGGACTGTAGAATTGTGTATATTTACTAATAATGGTGGACTGTGGAAGTCTGAGTAGACTTTTTATGATAAATGTTCTCAACTGGGCAGTTTTGCCATTATGGGTGCATATGTTTTGTTTCATTGCTTACTGGAAAAATGTTCAAAACAAATTTAAAACACCCTCTAACAAGTGTACTGTATTGTACAAGGAATATAATTTTAGTACAATGAGGAAGGTGTATCAAAGAGCACATGTATGTTTCATATGCAAGGGGCCTATGATTCAAAAACAGCCCAAAATTAATCTTTATCTGCCACTGGCAAAATGTATTTTCTTTGAATGTGGGTTTCAATGCTGTTTCAATGAATGTGAGTTTCAAGGGCAGAGAAGTTTTAATGCTAAGTTTTCATTGTGAGACTGCATTGCTTTGTTTAACAGATTACTTAATGTTTGTGCTGTAAAATACAAAATAAAACTTTCAAATGAAGTCCAATCATTGAAGTAAAGCAGTATGCACATTAGTGTTTATGGTAAATGGAGTGAAATAGCCAAGTAATGGTTAATTGGAATGGCTGCAGAGGCTCCAGTTCAACCATTATTTTGTCAGGGGAAGGGCAGCAAACTCAGACAGGCCCAGCTGAACTATACCTCCCAACTGTCCAGATTTTCAAAGAATGAATAGATTTTTGCTTCTTATTTTTGGTTTGTTGTTCATAAAATTTGTAGTTTTAATTCCTAAATGATTTGCCAGAAGTCACTAAATAATAAGTTTCAGACTTCATAACCTTCATAAAAATGCATGTTAAAGTAAGAGCCGTTCTATCAACTGTCTCAATTTATACAAGAGCAATTTTAGTACTGTTTATATGTGCCCCAATATATTTGGCCTTGTTCAGATTTACTGCATTAACAGGTTGAGAGGTACATGCAAATAAATTGCTTTATAGAATTAGGCATAGCCAACCTCTCAACTGTCCCCAATTTTTGGCTCAAAATGTTGCTCTTCCCCTAATAATCCCTCCAAAAATAGCAATTTTGGAAGAAAACATGGAGGGTTTACAATTAAGAAATAACTGTAATAATCAAAGTTATAGATTACTTGAAATGCATGTAGATTCTTTTATTTTGTCAGCTGCTCAAGGTAGCAGTACTAATATTAAAGTGTCCCTTCTTTGACAGGTAGAAGCTGTATTGTGTGTCTATTTTATATTTTTGCATCACATTTTTGGTCCATTTTTCATAAAATTGTGTTTTTGGCAAATTAGTGACAAATCACTAAAGACTGAAGTTAGAAAATGACAGACATTTGAGTTTCAGATTTTATACCCTTCAGAAAATTCATACTAATGCAAGACCTATTCTATTATCTTTCTAAGTTTATTAGAGCAATATTTAAAAATTGTCCTTCTTGTTGTGCCTTTGTCCCACTTCTGTGTATGGCTTTGTCCAGATTTCTTGCTCTTGAAGTTGAGAGGTATGACAAATGTGTCAGGGCCATCACAGTCAGCCAGAGAGATTTCAAATTGTGACATGCTTGTTGCACCCCACTCCCGCATGTAGTGACTCTGGATGTGTCCAAGCAAGGCAAGGAGTAGTTGTATCTACCTTGGATGGGGAGGACACACTGCATAAGTACTACAGTGGCTTTTCATCTGTCCTTGATTTTGCAGAATGGTCTGGTTTCTGTCATATTTTTGTACTGTTGATTTATGCTTATTACTCAAAGTGCCTGTTGCTCTGTGTTTAAGTAGCAATGCTTTAATGACCATAAGGTAAGCTTGTCTGACATCGTAAGATGCAAGTAAGCTTTAATAAGCATACTGTTAAAGAATTGCCAACATTGAAAGCCTTTCTGTTGTTGCCATGCAGAGAATACTTGACTAGATAATGTATAAGCCTTGGGTATTAAAGGACAGGATTCCATTATTTTAAAAAGCTCATTACACTTGTTGGAGACTTCCAGTCATCTCTACAGGCTTTACCCGTAAACTAAACAGAATGCCAATCATGTGTGGTCCATAACCTGTACAGTAATCCTTTAAGCAATGTATCTTGAGCTTGTTTCTTGTTTGCTTTTCATTTTTACTTTTATCATGTTTTCCCCATGAAACGTTGTCAGGCAGCAGGTCTTTTGGATAAGAAACATTTTTACAAGTGGGGCATCACATAGATTTCTACTTTCAGCATGTTGCTTGGTACTTTAATAAAGCTGAATATATTATAATTAGAACTGCAGTGCAAGGAGAAGTAGTTTGAGTTGAGTGCTTCTGGTTTTTCTTATACTTGATTTTGACTGGCATTCCAGTAATGTATTTAAAAGTAATTTATTTTTTCATGCCTCACAACCTTTTGTTTCCATCTAGATATTAAGTAAGCTGTCATGCAGCCAATGCATTGAAATATTTTTATTCTTCTACACTTATTTTTGTCTTGATTGGACTTTCATAATGATGGTTTGCCACCCAGGGCAGCGTATTTAATTAAAGTTAGTTTTTTTGTGGTTTTGTGCATAGCTCCTCCCCTTTATGGTTGACCACACCCCTTCCCTTTGACCCCGCCCATTCAGCGTCTCCTGCAGCCCCCCTGTGATTTGAAGTCACCAGCCGCCACTGTGTGTAAGATGTTTGTATTAGAACTGTATGTCATGTGTATATCAAACTGCTGGTATAGATGTATGTGTTGAAAAGGTTTTTGCAAAGTACATGAAATATGTCTACAGTGTGCCCTGCTGGAAGAGAAGAGAAATGCACATACACTATTGTAACTGTTTAAATGTATATATTTTAACAGTGGAAACTGGAATACAGGAAGTTAACATCAGACCATCAAAACTTAAAAAATAGCTGAAATTAAATTACTTTATAGGCTACGCAACAAAATATATATTTCAGTTTTCAATGCAGCAAGGAGACACAATATCTAAAACTAGGGAACTTTCTGTATTGTCTTGGAAGTGATTTATTGTTTTATGACTTCCAGAATCTGCCAAAGATCTGAGGGAAATCCCTTGTCTATGTATGTTTACAGGTAGATGCTAAATGCTACCAGCTGTCATCAATGGTTGTTTTGGGCCTGCAGACTAGAAGTCAGATGGCAATAAATGATGTAATTCTGCAAGCTAGTAATATTTGACATATTAATTTGAGAGGTTTCTTAAAGAGACACAGCATTCTGCATTCTCTCTTGGACCTGACAACAACTAGAAGACTTATTCACCACATCTACCTTGCTCTTAAATAAGTTAACTAGGGTATCTTAACTCTCTTAGATACAGTCAGGAAGATAGCGAAGCATAGTTTAGATCATCTCCTTTTGTCTTATCATGGTAGGGGTCACCACAGCAGAACAACGGTCCGCAAAATGATTTGCAGTGGAGTTTTTACAGTGTCGAGGTGCCAGCCCGGCACCCACCTTCCACAGAAGGCACACATATGCACAAACTCACACCTAGGGCCAATTTAAAGTATCCAGTCCATCTACAGTATGTCTTTGGGATGTGTGAGGAAACCAGTGCACCCAGAGGAAACCCACATGACCACAGGGAGGACATGCAGACTCCACACAGAAGCCAGCCCAGCCGAGAATCAAACTGGAGAACCTCTTGCTGTGAGGTGGCAACGCTAACTGCTGCACCACCACAGCTGGCCAGCAAAGCTTAGTTTAGATAGTTTTGTTTATTTGTTTAAGACTGTCCTGCAATGTTGTTTTAAATATTCCCTGTGGTTTTGAACTCTGATGTCACTGTGAATATATATTTAGTATTGTCTTGTTATTATTTATTATTAAATATATTTAAACCTTTCATTGTGGCTGATCTGTACAGAGATATTTAAGTCCTTAAAGTACTTGCATATTTATTTGGTGACACTGTGTAGGCCACTCCTAATAGCCTTGCTCTTGGTCAAACTACCACTTGTATTAATAGTAACATTACACAGTGAGATTGAACACCCTTTATTAAGGGCCTTAAAGTATCTGATAAGGAGTTGGCTGGTGGCAGTGCAGTGATAACTACCCAGATAGTCTGGGCAAAAAGGGGCATAGCTGGTATACATGTGCCAGCCTTTCCCATGTGTGTGTGTGTGTGTGTGTGTGTGTGTGTGTGTGTGTGTGTGTGTGTGTGTGTGTGTGTGTGTGTTAGCTACTTGGAAGGGGCATGAAGCACTGGTTGGACAGAGAGGGTGCTGGAAGTCTTGCTTGGCCATTCAGCTGAGATCTCAACCCGACTGTGCCAGTGGGGAGTCTTATTGGGGATATAGAGAAAGAGGCAGAAACCAGTCCTGGACTGACTGCATTCTCTATGTGCTCTTAAGGGAAATTGCAGTTGATGCAGAGAGCTGCATCTGGAAATACTGTGTTTGCACTTGTCAACCTCCCAATGTACATCCCCTACTGTTGACAGTGGTGAGGACTGAGGCTCCTTGAATACTGGTCCAGTGTTGGGGCGTCACACCTGGTTGTAACTACTGATTCAAATATAGGCTGCCACGATTAAGGAAATACACTGATTATAGGCATTTTGATTTTACCATTACCATTATGTCCTGTAACTACTTTTATGTTTACATGTGGGAATTTACTGATAGTCATAAGATAATGTTAATATTTCTTTAGCTAGCCCTGTTTTATATATTTATACAAGAAGGTACCTTTGTATCAGATGTCCCCTAATGTTTAACCTTCACCTCATACTATTTACCCTGTACAGTAGTGACATTAGTTCTACAATTCCACTGACCATAGTCATCATATATGCAGGCAATATTCTTCATATGTCAGGTACAACCATTATCCATGTCCACAAAGAACATCAAATAGATCTTGGCAGAATATGTTAGTAGAGCACTAGCATCAATTTACCTATGAACAGTAAAAGATACATTTTTCAGCTAAGACTTTACTGAAAATTTGGTTTTGAAAATGGTGAGTTGAAAAACCTGTACAAATAGATTTTTTGCAAGTTTTTTGCCTGCACACTCTGATGTAGGGAACATACTCCCCCACTGTCTACCAAATTGTATATGCTAACTCCATGGTCATTCTACAGTGTAGAAAAGGGGAAATATCCTAGAAAATATATCACTGGCTCACAGAATATAATATACTACAGTGAAACTCACCATGACATAAAATCTTCGCAATAAAAACAGATGACCAACAATTTAGTGATGACTCATAGGATAGCCACTAGCAACCATTTGGTACTCAGCACCAAATTTCCTACTTTATTTGGTACACCACAGAAACAACTATGTAGCAAGCCCTTAGTCATAATAAACCCATATAATGCCCCATTAGTATAAGACCCTCAGTATAAATACCCTGTCTTAATATTAGACCTAGACCTCTCCTTTGAACTGACATCACCCGGATTGCAGAAAAGTAATTTCTCAACAAAGACATGCTACTCTGTATCTAATTACTAATTAATTGGTCGCTCTTTACTCTTGCCATCAATGCACCTGTCTCAAGGCTGAGATATTGTCTTTTTATCATCACACTGAACTTTTGACAAAACATGCATGTGATTCAAAGGATAATAAATGGTATTTGTTGGTTTTACTACTCTTGTACAAATAAATTAACCTCACTGCACCTCCTTGCTAAAGGCAAAATGACTTTCACTTAACAAGGCACTTCCGTTTTAAATTATTTTTTTTCACACATCAAGTGTCACCAGCTTGTGCATTCACATGAAATTCCAGTCAATCATGCAATCTGTCTTATTCTGGGGCTAACACTGCAATGAAATCTCCTTCCCAAATTACTGTGTTTTCCACTTTTCTCAATTTTCTACAGCCTCTATACAATTTGAATGCTTACACGTTCCTCTACAGTAAGATTTTGGGATGATGGAGGAAACTACAGCAACCAGGAAGCCCCCCATGGCTGGACAGATGGATGACATACAGACTCTGCACAGAAGACTCCCCTTACTGAGGAATGAAGTATGAAACACAGGACAGCTTAGCTCCCTGTATTCCTCAATGTCACCATAAACCCAGACTTAGAATATAGTAACTGCTTAGTCTCTGTACACAGAGCTGTAGCACAGGAATTTGGCACTCTGGACAGCACACCCATCTAGTACCACCCTGAGAAGCTTAAAATAATTCTGAAAGTATAACAGTTTACAAGATGTCAAGTTGTGAGCATCTGATTGTTTACAGACAACTTGTAAACTGTTTAAATGGCTACTTCTTTTTATGATGGTTTACTGTACCATAAAAAATAAAATAAAAAAAAAAAACAGAAAAGATAGACAAACAGTTTACAACTTTTCTATAAATTATCACAATTGTAATCACTTAATTAAGAGCTTGTAAGCTGTCAGTTTTTAATGATCTAAACTCCTCAGAAGTTGCCTGGTGTAGATGCCCACTTTCCTCACTCTCTTATAATACTGAATGTAAACTTGAAAACTTCTTCTGCACTTTGAAATACAGTGTAATTATGAGATAATATATATATCAAACTTTGCATAAAAAGAGAAATGTTTACAGTGATTTGTTTCAGAGCATGAGGGTACCATTAGAATTTAAATTCACCAGTTTACACCATCAGTCAATAAAACAGATGATTATCTTGTTAGATAGTGGAAGGACTACAGACTTTATGGTATTGCTTATTAGAGAAAGCATCATAAAATCAAAAAGTACTAAAATAACTTACTCTGGCTAAATTGTATGTCTTTCAGGGGAAGGAATCAGAGGTTTCATAACTTGTCATGGACTAAAGTAAAATAATACATTAAATGGATTCCAATCTCCAAATTTACCAGGTAGATCATAGATCAGACTTTTCTGTGCGAGTTTGTGACCCATGTTGATCTTAAAGAGAGTCCTCAGGCAAGCTAGTTAAACCTTGGATCAATTACAAACTTTCCTCTGAGTACCCTCAATATGGGATCCACTTAATTTCTAGGGTGATTCTTCTCTGAAGTCAGAACCAGATGACCAGGGCTTATTCACCATTTGTTTGGTGTTGTGTTGACCAATGGGGTCACTATTTGTGCTTTGATGTTGGTCTTGACATATTTACATTGAGACTATAGTATATTCCTCCTATGTGGTGTTAGTGTCTCTGTGGTATCCAAGTATAGAACAGAAATGAGCTGAGTATTGCATTGTTAGTTAAAACACTGGGGCATCACACAATGTTTTATATTTTTATACTTGTTAATACATTTTATGCTTTCACTGGCTACAAATAGTTTAAATGTATATGAGGATTTTTTTTCAGGCTATTTATGATTCAAATTGATAGCACATTTTCAGTCCACTTTTTCACCTTTTTTTTCTTCCTTCATCCAAAACTGGTAAAGACATAAATAATCCCATAATAGTGGGCCAAACACAGTGTTTTTTTTTTTTAAGTTTTCTCCATTTTATAATTAAAAAACATCACAAGTTCATAGATTTTTTTAGATCTGAGGGAAGTGTAAGTGGACTGTTGCAGCAATTTTCGATAAATATAATACTTTGGAGTATTTACTTCTCACCTTGGGGGGAATTCAGTAAATCCTACATGATTTTTTGTGTACACATCACAGAGTGATGCGTACATGAAGGTGAATATTTTTAGATTCAGTAAGCACCACTTCGAGGCGCGCATGCACGTGCAAGCAGGGAAAATACTGAGGAATGCAAATTATCTGATAAGTTGGTGAATCTTATGTAAATGAGGCAGATTGAATGATCCAACAAGTAGAAAGGCATCTGTGTAGACTCCATGTCAGTGTCCATAGTGTACTGGCAATTTTTCCATGTACAGGAGTCTACATAGACAAAAGGGGATGTAAAACAACAGAAATATTGGCATACCTCCCATAAAAATGTCATACTACATACAGATAAGTGCAAAACTAATATTGTGGATGTCAGAAAGAGGAAGGGAATATGTTAAAAAAATAATAGTTTTTTTTAATAATCTCCACTTGTTTGCGCTATGCACCACTGTGTGCAAACATGCTTAATAGAAGAAAAAAAGGCAAAAAACATGCATTTTATAAGATATGTCAGAAATGTATTATAGGTCCCTGCGTCAGGTCCATACAATGGTGCATTGGTAATGTTGCCCATTTCATACGCCTCTGAACTGTATAGTTTCCACGTTGTCAGCACAGATATGTATGCAAATGAGGTGGATGTCTTGAATAGCAAAAAAGAGTAATTGTGTCTGCATAGCCACTTTGTGTAGGCCTGCACACCATGTTGATATTTCCACTAGATGTGGATGCCAGTAGGGGTGTGTGTCCAGTCACTGTTAGGCTTGTATAATTCCTGCTATGTGTGTTTTCACTGTGCACCACATATCTGAGCATGTTCATTTCGTAGTGAGGACATAGGCAGGAATATATATTCAATCATTGATTTTAACTTTTGTCTAAGAAATGCTGCGTGGTGACAGCATAGCTCAACATGGTCACTTGACACACTACCCGAGTGACAGTGATGATGTAGGCAACACTGAATGGAAAGCAAATACATCTAATGAATATTTATTATTGTGTATAGGCTATACTGTGTGGGCGCCACACAGTGCACTAAAGTAGGGGCATTAAATGATGTTAATTACATTCTAGGCAGGAGAAATGCATAATACATAGCCAGTCACACATGCTGGACCAACAGCAGACCTGCATAAGGTGTGCATACATCCCACATTCTGATTTTCCCCAATACCCTGGACCATTGGAGTTCAGACTTGGGAATTTTAACTGAGATAATGCTAGGGGCTGCCGCAGGTCTGCTACATCTGTATGTGCTAGATGCTGAAGTCAGTGCTGCTGGTGCTGTTGACAATAGACCTAGGCTGAGAAGGAGAAGAGTGTACAGGTCTAGAGTAGCCTTCTAGCAGCTACATGAACTGGAGATTGTAGAGCACTACAGGGTACACAGGGACATATTCCAAGAACTCACTGAGCTCTGCCACCTTCAACTCAGAGCCAGAGCCAACAGAGGGGAAACCATCCCAGTGGAAACAAAGGTATGTGTAGCCTTTGATACTAGCTACAGGTACTTTTCAAAGACCAACTGAGGACATGATGGGGGTGTCATAGACATCTGCATCCAGGATACTCCACCAGTTCATGGATGGTATGCTACCACATGCCAGTGAGCACATATCTTTTCCCCTCTCCCCTGAGGTAAGGATCAGCAATATGCAGCAGTTCTATTGTGTAGCACACTACCCTGAGGTACTGTGTGCCATAGATTTCACTCATGTACACATCAAGGCACCACCTGATGAGCAGGGTAGAATCTACATTAACTGCAAGGGGTACCACTTCATCAACTGCCAAGTCATGTACAATGCCCAGGGGATAATCTTGAATATGTGTGCTGGCAGCATTGGCAGTACAACTCCAATATCTGGCACACATCACAGCTGTACCAGATGTTTGGTAGGGGGGACACCCCACATGACCATTTACTGGGGGATGCTGGCTACACCTTGGAACCATGGATGATGACACGCATCAGAAATGCACACACACCCACAGAAGAATTCCATAATGAGGCACAGGCACAAACTAGAACATCACGGAGCATGTTTTTGGGCTACTGAAGTCACAGTTCTGTTGCCTAGATATATCTGGTGGAGCCCTTCAGTATTCTCCAGCCACATGTGCACATACAATCAGAGTATGTGCTATGCTGCACAATATGATCCTGTAGAAACAGTTGCATCAGGATCAGGAAAGGGATGGGATACACAGCCCTGTACCAGTGCGTAGGTCACCACAGCCACAGTCACAGGAGCACTTGGAGGAAGAGCCCCCTGATGATGTCCCTGTATGCAGACATAGGCATGCTAAGTACACCCTGGGTTTGGCTAAGAAGCAATACATAGCACATTCACTGACAACCTAGTGACCTAGGGACTGACACCTTACTCCTATTAACATACAGAAATGAAAAATGATGGCAGACACCCCACACATCCTGTACCTACCCATTTATTGGCTATTTGCTGCTTACATCTGACAGAGTTAGCCCCAAACTACAATTGTGTCAGCCACTGTATTTGTAAGGTAAGTCTATAACAAACACAGTACTGGTAAGGATCATTATAATATGACATTGTATGTATGGATCTGGTACATTATGCAAGCAAATATAGTGGGCTACCTGGACAGAAATAACATCAACATGGGACTACAGATACCCATTCCACTATCATGTTTCCATTACTATACACTAGGCATCATGCATGGAATATTCATTCAGTTCTACTGCAACAGATTACTGTTACATCAGTCAAGGGAGATGTTAGACAGTGGGGTGACATGATAGTCAGATTATTGTGTATCCCAGTAGAACATGTGGTGGTGTTCCACCACACCCAACACATCAGTGTTCCCTTGTAACTGTTGTAAATGAAACTCATCAATGGTATATCAGCACTCCAAACAGTCTCAGGACAGTGACATAGAAATTGATCATGCATTGTATATCTTACTTAGGAATAATAATATACGTATTTATGCAGTTGATTGTATGATGAATGATTTTGATTCTCGGTTGGAGTGTGGGGAGTGCCTTATGTGTGGAGTCTGCATGTCCTCCCCGCGGTTGGGTGGGTATTTGAAAGACATGCATAAATGGGCATGCCTTCGTTGAAGGTTGAATGTCGAGCTGGCACCTCAGCGTTCATCAAAATCTACTGCCAATCATTAGCGGACCGAAGTTCCGCTGTGGCGACCCCTAACTGGGAAAAGCCGAAAGATAAACAACAACATTGTGTAATGAATGATGCCTGTCTACCAAGCAGCTTGTGTGACTCAAAGGACTAGGGCAGTTAGCTTGGTGTTGGTGTTAATGGTTCTAATCTAGCAGGACCCACTTATTTTGGATGTGAGGTATTAATTTGTGTTTTACACACTGTCAGTCTGTGTGTGGTGTAATATTATTAACCTTTGTCACATATAAATTACACTATCAAATGTAGAAAGTCATAGCCAAGTTCAATGACATGCAGCAGTGCAGAAACAGGGACAGATGTCATTTTGTGTAACACACAATTCTTGGATTGGAGTACAGGTAGGTGTGGGCTAGAGCCAGTTTATAACTAGAGAAAATAACACTGGTCATGCTCATACACTTAACCAAGAAAAGTGCAATTCTGTTCCTGCCCATGCAAAATGACTTGTTATATATAGATATGTCTACAGATGCATACATATATGTATGCATATCTGTCTGACACTATCTCTCTGTCCCTATTATCTACATAAATATATGGCTATATGTGTGTGTATGTCTGTGTTGTTCTACATACCCTGATCTTCTTCTTTCAGCTTTTCCCGGTTAGGGACACAGCGGATCACCTGTCCGCTCATGATTGGCAGTGGAGTTTTACAGTGTTGAGTTGCCAGCCTGGCACCCAACCTTCCACAGAAGGCGCACACACACACACACACACACACGCACACACACCTAGGGCCAATTTAGAATGTCCATTCCACCTACAGCATGTCTTTGGGATGTGGGAGGAAACCGGAGCACCCAGAGGAAACTCACGTGACCACAGGGAGGACATGCAGACTCCGCACAGAGGGCACCCTAGCCGAGGATCGAACCAGAGAACCTCGTGCTGTGAGGCGACAATGCTAACCACTGCACCACCATGGCTGCGATAATGATGAATAAATCTGCAGTATGACACATATATAATGTTGTTCAAAGGACCAAATTTATGGGCTCAACATTAGATAATGCACTTACTTATAGCCTCTTGTGCCTGCTGGGTGTCACCACACATACACCAACAGGTGAACAGTTGGTGTTATGTATCATGTTGTCTACAATGCTCATTGAGAGGGCACATTGTTTTTGACCGCAGGCTTGCCCATCCAAATGTAAACACCCACACATTGGCAAACTGGCTACTGTAGGAACATAGCTAGGATAAACAATATTTATCTGAGTGCTAGGCTACTAGAAGCAGAGAACAGTTAAGAAGCAATGACACTCTGCAGCCCACACATGCTGTTTAACATAAGCCTACTTTATGTACTCCACAATTAGTCAACTGCAATCACATATATGGAGTGTGTGATAAGTATTGTGATCTGTAGTGTGTAAGACTAGAGAGGTAGTGGTTCTAATCTTACTCCAGGCCCCTTGGTGTGTGTGTGTGTGTGTGTGTGTGTGTGTGTGTGTGTGTGTGTGTGCACCTTCCTGCAAAACATATGGGAATCTCACATTGACTTGCAATGGGAATCTCACATTGACTTCCAAATTGCAATGGTTCTGTACTTCTTGCCCCTTTGCATGTGATGCTGGACTCCAAACTCCTGTCTTCCACGAGGCCTGCTGATATTGTGTACCTTAAGACTACCAACTGCCATTGCAATGCCAGACTTCAGCAGTGGTGTGTGTGATAAGTACTGTGATCTGTAGTGTGTAAGACTAGGTAGGTAGGGTTTCTAATCTCACTAGCTGTGGTGTGTGTGTGATAAGTACTGTGATCTGTAATGTGTAAGACTAGATAGGTAGGGGCTCTAATCTCACTCCATCCCACTTGGCGTGTGTATCTCTCTGTAAAATAAATATGATCACCATACTGCCTTAGAAAGGTGTAGGGTTTTGCAGTAGTTTGGTTGTAGTAGGTGATGTGGGCCTCCAAATTCCTGACCACAACAAGGCCCACTAATATCTACTATAACATTACCTGAAGAGATGTTAATGGAAGATTTGAGCTGTGGCATGTGCATTAAGTATTTTGATCTGTGATGTGTACCATTAGATATGTAGGGGTTCTACCCTAATCACAGTCAACTTGGAATGTGTCTGCTGTGCAGTGTTCTGTAAACATTAACTGATAGTGGTACTATTCTCACTGTAGCCAGGTTTGTGTGTGGCTGTTAAAGCATTTTGTATCAGCGTACGGGATCATAGGATCATTGGACTTCGTAGCCTAATGGCCATAGGTATCTTAAAATCCTAGTCAAGTTCTTATCCTTATATATACAATCAGCACATATTGCCCCTAACCATGAGGGACACAGGCAGAAGCCCTGTGATGACAGGACGATCATCCAGACAATCATACAGATTGCATCTGAAAAGGGTCAATGAGGTGCACTGTTTGCCATTAGGTGGGAGACTGTTTCAAAGGTTTGTTAAGGTCTGGTAGACATATCTCCCCCACCAGCATGTTTTAGTAACATCACATACCAGGTCAATGTCCAGATAGTGAGTAATCTATGTACCATTCCACCTACAGATATGCAGCATTTCCAATACAGCAGGGTCAGACATTGCCCTGTATACAAGGTAGAGATCACTTCTGAGTAGTCTATATGATACAAGCTACAATGATAGTTATTTCAGACAATCCCCATAGGACAGGTACTGTGGACTTGAAGTGCCCTTTTTAGGAACCTTTGTGTCATGTGCAATTGTCACTGGTGCTTGGAAAGGTACATGACAAAATGTCCATTGCAACTCCAATATTGGCATGCTGAGGGAAGAGTACAGGGAGGTTATAACTATGTCAATATTGGGTGACAGTGACCTCAGTAATGGCATGAGCATGATATACTTCCCTTCTTACACTGGGGGAGACATGGTGATCTATGGTAAAGAATGTGTAAACATGTGTGGCCAAGCCTGTGTGCCCAGGTCTATAACATCAGGTGTTTCTACTGATGTGTTACTTACCAGGAACAGTGCTGTTACCAATGAAAATGATACTACATAGACATTTGCATGGGTTTTATGACCATGAGTATGTCAACAAGTATTTGTCCATGAAGACCCTCCTCTTGTAAGAGATTAACATAACTGGGAGCTTGTATGACCACTCCTAGTTTGCTGTGCCATGAGGAGTTTGTTTTCCTCTTGTCAGGTACAGCCGCATCTATGCAGTTGTACAGGTGCTTGCATAAAGCATTGGTGTAGAGCTCAACAAAGTTGCCTGATCCATCTGAGGGGGAGGTGCAGTCAAGCTATTTATACCATCCCATGAGCTTATAATTTGCTTTGTTGAAGTTTATTACTGTGTTTGCTGTGGGGTGGGGGATTCTGATGTGGGTCTTACTTTTAAGGAGACCAATTTGTGGCCAGACCTCAACAGCAAGAACTCACAGTGGAGATGCTACAGTGGTCACCCATATTGGTAAGCATCTGATACAGTACTTTGGCTCTTTTTGTGGGGATGTCACTCCATTGGTTCAGGGCATTGTAGTTAAGGATATGGAGTAACCTTTGGGCAAGTGAGTTTGGCACAAGTAACCAACACAGTTAAGTGGTTAGTGAAAGTCACCCCACACCATGGTGTTGTGATGTATCTTAATAGACACAAATAGATTCAAATAAGCACAACAGATGTTATGATTCATGGAGTTGCCCCTGTATCTGGCAATGGCTTGATTAGGTGCCCTACCAGCAGTGACTAGCACCTGCAGTGAGTCCAGGGAATTGCAATGTTTAGCCAATATGCATGTGTATCTATCTTTAATGAATATGCATACACCACCTGCATTACCTGGCACACTTTCAGTTTGAAGTCTGAATATGTGGAAGGATGTGTAGCCTGGCATAGCTGTGGTGCCCACAGCCTTGAACCAGGTGTGTGTGACTGTGCAAATGTCTGCATCTTCAAGGTGGAGACACCTTCCAGTGAATGGAGTTTAGTGTTGAGATCCCTAACATAACCATGATTTTGTTTGAAGATGGCGTTTCCTCATTGGAAAGTTTTCCCTTGAGGCACCACCTATAAGATGCAGTACAGAGATGTCAGCAGCCTTGGCCAGTACACAAATTCCAAGGGGTGACAGATAAACACCATCTCTGACAAAGCATCTAGGTCTGTTGAGCAAGTCATCCCAGGCTGCCATTTACTGGGTCCTCTTGCAATGACACCACACGATAAGCCAATTATTGACTTCAGTCATTTTCTGTATGTATTGAGCCATCATCCCAGGTGAAGGTGAAATGCAGCTGAAGGCTATGAGCATACCAGACAGATACACAAAGTCTCTAAGCTCAGTCATGTCTCTGCATACAGTCCAGTGAGGTATGTCTCAAGTTGTATACACCAACAAGAACTATGACATCATCATAATGTTTACCTGATGTTGACAGACTTGTGTGCATGTTTGGTATGGCAAATCCTGGCACCTCACAGACAGCTAACTGTGAACTTTTCCATATGTAGCCTAGTAAGAGGGGCATCAATGTGTTTCATGATGTAAGCCCTATGAATAATAGGTTTGAGTTTGTGTTATGTCTCAGGTGGTTGACAGTGGTGGATGCACTATGTGTACTGTGTTCTGTGGAGGTATGATTATGTGTAGTGAGCTTGCAATTTGGTTTCTGAGGTGTCTATTCTTTGCATATGTATCTGGTAAGGAGCTCCACTTATGCAGTTGTGTGTGATGTGGTTGTGGATGGAGTATGTGTTGAGGTGTGCATTTTGCCAAACTGCTCACTGTCATATGTACTGACCAATGTGTGAGAGAGCATGGGATCAATGTTTGTTATATAGTCACATCACTCACAGGTTTTGTTTGTGTGGCATAGTAGTATAGGGGTGGGGACACTTTCCACATCTCACAGCAGTCATTGATAATGCCATTAGCAATAGAGTCTTGATTGTGTGTATGTTACAGCAGGCCATTGTTAGGCAGTGACCTGACAGATGCTGAAATTTGACATGTTAACACCTTTATGTAGTTCTCCTAAGGTGAAACAGCACCTGACAGTGTGCCATAACATGATTGAGTGAGTACAATGCTTTGTCAGGCATGTGGCCCTTGGATTAACCATAATCCTTTTATTAGGCATGGTTGTAATGGCATACCTACAAATGTGACAATGTACAACAGCAAAGTTAGGGTCAGGCTGCTACACCCTTGGGGTTGACAGCCTCAAACACACTATCTGTAGGCACTCCTTGCAGTGAAGATGTGGGCGTCTGTGCATGCACAGAAAACGTGTTCAACTCTGCAGTCATTACTCTGGCCTTGCTAGTCTACACTGCCTGTAAAGTAACCAGACAGCACACTGGATGTTGTGTGACATGATGTGGGAATACAGACATGTGTTCTGGTTACATAAATGTATAGTATGACATACCTAGGACATGTGTGGTACACATGGTACACACATTTTCCAAAGTTTGCTACTCCTCTGCAGTACGTCTCAGATACATGTCATGCAGATGTGCACCCTGAAGCTGTTGAAGGTCAGGCTGCATGAATTGCTGTGAAATTGTCACCTAACTGCTGTTACGGTGCTTGTTCAAGCAACCTTGAACTTCTATGTGACTGGATATCAAACATTATATTGTGATGCTGCAGCTGTGCTCCAACTCACCATCTGGTCAGCACCCTAGTGAAATCTTAACAACCCTGGAATACAAGGCATAATACATGCCAAACTCAAATGGTTGCTCTGGTTGCTAATGAAGGCATCTACTTGGGAAAGGGTAGGGATAGATTCCTGTCCCAGAGACTTCCCATACTCTGGAATAAACTACCTATCTATATCAAACAAAGCTCCTCATTATCACTCTTCAAGAAAAATCTTGATGATTGGATAGGAAATAAGAAATTCACCCCAGGATCACCTCTGTGGCTCTGCTCGACAGTGGCACAGGAAAATAATTTTCTTGGGTGGCAAAAGCCAGGGTACTTTTTTGGCTGGGATTGTATAGGCCCCAGGGCTGATAGCCTAGTACCTACCTATGAACCTATGAACCTATGTAAAGCCTACAGAACCTTGCATGATGTGGGACAACTATATGGATGAACAAACAGGCTGTGGCCTGCCCCACATGTGGAGCTTGGTGCTTTGCTTCTGGTGAGAGACAAATTGTAGGAGCGTGGTATGCAGGAGAGTGTGGTTGTGGTGAGACTAGCAGTAGTAGTAGCCAGGCACCAGCAATTCAGGGGACTCCCCTCTTGTCAGCATTCTTCACAATGTAATTGTGTCATTTCAGTACACACTACTTGAGTGGTGTGAAACTGTAGAATAACTGTGTAGACACTCCCTCCTTACCTTTCACTGGGTGTACTTATGTCTTTCACCTCCATTGTTTGCCTGTGCTCTGCACAGACACAGATACCTTGGATGACTATCTTCATGGAAACCATGTTGGAATTAACTGCAATACTTAGTTGCACACAGGACAACTAGCATGCAGTGACAAGCACTGTCCCCAGATGTCTCAGTAGTCTTATATTTAAAGCCATGAAAAGACTTATCATGGAAATGATCAGTAACAATGTAGTACATCTGTGAATACTGGCCCAAACCCACTTTATTTTGTTCAAGGTCAGATCATGCCTACCCTTAGCAGTGGACCTCAATGAGTGTTAAACTATGTGATGGATGAGGGGAAAATGAGTCTCTCCACCTACCATGGCCTGAGAAGGCATTTGACAAGATTAGGCCATCAGGCATTGTGGAAACACTGTAGAGGTTATTTATGAACTAGTATGTCAGCCGCTGGATAGCCAAGTGTCTGACACTCATTATCCAAGAAGATAGCAATGGGTAGGTAACTGCTACAATGAGGCCAGTCACCAGTGCACTACCCTCACACATCATTCCTAGGACTACCCCTCCCAGCCATTCCCTTCTTTGCAGTCATGGCCACTGTCAGTGACGTCAGACTGACTACATTTGCAGATGATTGCAAATTAGGAGATGTCACAGAATCCCACACAGAACTAACAGTTATCCAGGATGGGCTGATACACACATTCAGTTGTTGACAGAGCCATTGACAAATACTACATGCCAAGCAATGTACAATTCTATACTTTTGGCAGTCACCCACCACTAGAAAATATCATAATGTCCCCACACTTCCAACAGTTGACCCATTAGTCAGGGACTTATGGGCACAGAGAGTGATGTAGCCTTTGACTTGCACTGGTCGGTAAGATGTGGGGATTCCTTCAATGCTGCACAACCTATACAGAAAGGTATGGCAAGTAAATCCTAGAATGCCATTATTACACTGTATTTTGCAGTAAACCAATACACAGTGTACATAACATGTCCTATGCAGACCATGTCAAGGCCATAACTGTGTATCTGTCTCCTACATGCTTTGTAGGGGAGATGCATGGCTGCTATACAGGGAGGTGTCAAATCCCACTGTGTATCTCCTGCATATCCAAGAAAGGACTAGCACGAGAATTACCTGTTATACAAATAGGACATGCTGGAGAGGCAGGTATGTAACCCACACACTACACACTATATGTAACAGGCTCCCTATCCATGTGAGGCACACTTTCGCTGTAATGCACATTATGTGCAAGTTACACAATGGGATGTGGAACAAGACAATTATAAGTGGTTTAGGACAAATATCTGTAATGGACACAGGGAAAATGTAGATGATTCATCTTGTACACCACAGCTTGTAGATGTGTCAGCTTCCAAAACCCTGCTTACACTTATCAAGGGTACCAGACCTTGTCAGAGATTAGAGATGCATGACTAAGCTGAACGAAGCCATTGTTCTTGTTAGCCTGTTATACACATATGAACCTATGGAGCCATGCACCTATACTGCTTTTCCTTTCTGAAGACATATTTCTTCTGTGCTGACATTCCATCCTGTGCTCTGACATTTATGGCTTTATTGTACCTGTGTACCCATACGTGTATTCTACACAATCCTGAAACTGAAATATAAACAGTTCCATGAGACATCTTTCATTGTGCAAGTATACACCCATTACAACATCATCCAATGTAATGTACACAAAATAATGTGGTTTACTCATTACAAATGGCAGCGTACAATATTTGTCAGTGACCAGTAAAAGTAACAAGTCAAAGGCAACAACGGATGAAACAAATAGTAATTTAGATAGTCACCTTTTGCATCAGACACATAGCTTCATTTCCCTGCACCGATGACAAGGATGACAGGAATGTGGCACAGGTATCATCACTTGCACAGGGTGTTGTGTGGGGGTGCAGAAGGCCTAGGCTGATCCAATAGGTTGGCAAGCATATGTGTGAGTCAGGAAGGGAAGCAGGCAAGATGGACCATAGAAATGTGCTGCCTGTGTCTGTAGTTGACCTGATTGCGACAGTCGTGTCTGAGTGTTTGCATGAACACAGTCAAGCTCAGTGCTAGCCCTATGTGTCAGTATGTTGGACAGCTGTGAATCATGCATTGTACAGCTGACAGTTTGCCGTATCCACCCCAGAACACAGTAACTGGCTCTTCCAGGAATTGCACTTGCACCTCTATGCCCAAGGTCAGGAGTAGGGCTACTACCTGTGGGTGACTACAGTCTTCTGGGAGTGTGTCCTCAACAGAAAAACCCAGGACCACAAGTCCATGGCCTGCCATGTCTTGGTGTGGATAGAACACTCTCCTCTGGCGTGCTTGATGTAATACCATTACAGGAGGATGATTGTGCATGGCCATGTGGACTCTCAGCAGATGTAGTTGCTGACCTACGTCCATGAGTCTGATGCTCAACTCCAACCAGACATTCCATCACAGACAATGTGTGTTCCAAGACAGATATTCTGTGATCTGTCTCAGACCAATGTCTTTCCACTGCATCAGTCAAACAATCCAGGGTATCAGCAATGTGGTGGAGGCAGTAACAGATGTCAGATTGTGCTGCAACCATAATCTTGAGCATTCATATGGAGTTCCTTTCTGAACATGCCTGTGCCTCCATGATGGCCCTAAACATATGCCAAGTGACATGTGACAAGACACCTGCAAAAGGTGGTGGAAGGACAGCAGGCCTCCTACAAGCACCCCTATCAATCTGCCTGTGTGGAACCTCACCATCTCTTCGACTATGGCCAGTATTGACACTCACTGAAGCCATAATAGCCACACTTTCTTGTTGAATGTTCCCACCCTGTGACTGTCCAATATCTGTGGCCTCAGAGGACTGGTATGCATAGGCATACTGACTGTGTATGGTGATAATAAGGACAGAAGAGAGATGTCAACCTCTGTGACAGATTCAGCCCCTGTAACCCCCAGATGTACCTCACTTTGGCCACCATCATCGTCTGAAGAGACACTGACATCATGTTGTGAAGGGAACAGAGACCAACCTCCCCTTGGTCACTTGTGATAAAAAGGGAAAAGCAGTGCATTAATACCTGTACTACTATGCTGTACAGTACTATGTCAGAATATATGTTAAGCTGTATACAATGCTGTAAATATTACAAACTTGTTTAACCCCCATCCTCATATACTAGGACATGAGGACATTGTAGGTACTTGTAAATAAAAAGCTCTTTAGTCAAGAATCTCATGAGAAACAATTATGTACAATGTTGACATTTGGCAAAAACTCTGCATAGTTGACACTTATGGCAATCTGTAATGTCCTGAAAATGTTGTCAAATCTATTAGTGTGGTCACATCTACAAAGCATAGGTATGACTCTAGACAGTGTTCAGTTTGAAAATATCTATGCAGTTGGCAATCATGCAAACAGTATATCAATCCAACCAGCAGGCCTGGGATAAAATTTTAATGAATACATTGCACTAAACCTACATCTCTAACTAAACAGTGCTGTGCTTACCAGGAGCAGAAGCATGGCCATGTTTTATTCCTGATGGTCTTGTGAGAAGATTTGAAGGAGAGGTAATGTACACAGCACCACATGTTGCATTATAACAAGCTAATGCATCCACATATCTCACATTTACAGTAGCTACTATGTTAATTGGTATGTTAGTCACAATCTGAGCATGATATTCAAACTGCAACTAACTCCCCCCAAAAAAAAATACTCGACACCCACATAACACTATGTATACTCTAACACACTGAATGGAACAGTATTCTACTGCTGATCCAACTATGCATACCTGGAAGTTCCTCTTGCATGGAAATGGTGGCACCCACATTCATGAGATACCATGTGATGGATGCCTGGGAACTGTCCTGTGTTCCTAGGTTCACCAAGAATTCCTCAGTGGCTACAATGATTGTTCCACCACAGGCCCTCCACCAGTGACACCATGATTCCTCACAATGTCTGCTGCTTTTCTGTGTTCAGCATTGATCATATCAATGGAAGTGTTCTCACCTGCTCATATGTCCTGATCTGGTGACATATAGGATTCACATCATGAACCAGGTCAGCCCACAATGCTGCCCACTCTTCCTTGTATGGCCTCCCCTGGACAGCAGGAGTTGATGGTGTTGATGCAAGGTCTCCATGATGATGTCATTTTCAGCATCTAAAAAGGGCCCTGGCATAAGGGATACATATTTCCTGAAAGACAACAAAATAGGAACACATGTCAGGATCACATATGTGGGAGTACAGTATGTAGAGATACAGGAATAACAGATGGCTACTAGTATTCACTGCTGGATTACACAGCTCATATTCAACACTATGCAAACATAGTAAGGGTGACGGGTGTGGATGCAACTAGGATAGTGCAAATAGGCAACTATTCCTGTTTGTGCTATGACAGATACTGATGTATGATCACACACCCAACTCAGGAGTCCATTAAAGTGTGGCTCCTAGGTGTAAATCCCCCCATATAATATATAAAAACAAGAGTTCAAAATAAATAGCAATGTAGTATTACAATCACTATCAAGGGGAATTTCCAGGAGACTGATGTACCTAATTAACAAAAAGCATTTTACCCTTACTGTACTCTAGTTCTTCTGTAGGTGTAACACATTTGGAGATCAATGACTTCATCATTACAGTTCTAAGAAAGGCTTAATGATCTAATCCCCATTCCCGCTAAGTATATTGAAACATATGCATCACGTTGGAAACAAAATGGTTACATATGTGATGGAGTACAATACTCCTCTATTAAAAGGTGCAGATATATAAATGCTATGCCACCAAGTTCATCCTGTGAAGTAACTCTAATACACAATGGTTCCCCTAGCTAGCTGTTTTCATTTTTAACATGGTTCTCATTAGCAAGTGTTTGCCTCTGAACCAATATGTGCTTCAGAAATGATAATTGTAACCACCACATCTGATTTGCAGTATAATCATCCAATCCCATGCCACCACTGAGCAAGATATAAGACCTCAATGTAGATTACAACCCCTTTCTCATATGTTGGGTTGGAAATTACTTGGGTACAGATACTACATCATGGTAGAGAGAATGTCTGTGGCAGCTACTTTTTACATACAAATGTGTGTGCTACAGTCTGAAGCTGAAGATGATACTGCAGGCAATAGGCATAGGTCAAGAGGGTGAACACTTTTCAGGGCAACAAGCTTTAAGGGTAAGTCTGGGACCTGTGGCAGTCTTGTTGTATAGGCAGAGCCAAACTGAGGATACCCATCCCACTGGGAATTAATGTTTTAGCAAGTGTATTCTTATATATTGTGCATATAATTGCATGGCTATCTGCTATTATATAACTCACTTATATCTAAGCTTATGTGTGTGGCTTATAGTGATGTATTTCTCTACTAGAATGCCAATTACAGTATTATTTTTCTATTATTCTCTTAACTGGTGCATCACAATGTGCAGCATTGCTTCAACATGCTTAATGATGGGAACTTAATCATTACTCTATTTTGATTAAAACTTGTGTTAATTAGCAGCTGTGTGTCTTGGTGGCTGGATCCACTGTTCTGCAGATGCGATGGTCTTGGGTTGAAATAGGGTGTAGGTGTAGTTTTTGAACGTGATTAATATTGTTTCAATAGCATATATGAATGTAACACTATTTAGCATAGCTAAACGATGTTGCACATCATTAAAATCGTTAAAGAAAAGAAAAATGGGAAGAAAGGACAGTGGTGAAATGGGATGCAAGCAGGGGAAAATATAGTGAAATGCAGGTAGGGATGTGCAGGATGGGTGTAGGACAGAACCATAACTATCCATTTCTTGAACAGCAACAATTGTGCACATTCACAGATTTTTTAGCTACATTTGGAGTGTCAACCCCAGAGAGGAGTGACAACAACATAAGTGCATTGTCAAGCCAATTGGACCAAATTAAGTGTGTCCAATGGACATGTGTGCGAAACGGAGAGCTATGCATGAGACAAATTTTTTTGGGACACGTACCTATTTTTGTTAGGGTGAGAGTTGAATTTTGGGGGAAGGGACATAGGTATGTGTGGGGGATGTAAGTTGGATAGGTGAGGAAACTTTTGCAGACAACAAGACAGCAAACAGAGTTGGTGTGTGACACAAAAGAGGGGTGAACACCCTTGATGAAGAGGGTGTTGTGGAATTCCAGTCCCATGATCATCACACAAGGTAGCAGTGTGACTCAAATCCTCACCCACGGGACTGTCAGCACTACTCCTTCATGCCCCTGTGGTGGCAATGGTGGACACTAGCATCTAGGGTGAGGTAGTCCCACCAGGATGGACAGCATGGTCTCCATCTGCCATAAGCATGCACTGACAGTTTGGCACAGCAACCCATGCACCATTGGCACAGCAACCCATGCACCATACTTGTCAGTTCCTCAAATGTGACAAAATCACTCCCTCCACCTCCAGTCCCGGGGGGGGCCCAACCCCTGCCTGTGAGGAAGAACTACCTGACACCACAGATAGTACAAGGGCAGCAGAGGTGGCACCACCAGGTTGTGGCCCAGATGTGCGGGGCCCTGATACCACAGTTGGTGGAGCCAAGGTACGTGGATCGCCAGAAACTGGCCTACCATGTTGCACTTTAGTAAATTAATTATAAACATAAGGTAACCAAAGAACCAAAAATGTTAGTATTAATAAAATGGAAGATACTATTAATTAATCAAATGACATATGAAGGAATATTATGAGGAACACAACAATAAATAACAATAAGGAAAGTATAACAGCAAACCAGTATGAAATATTACATAAGCCTAACATAACAGTTAGTTACAAATAATATCAAATCATGATAATAAATAACATTATTAAATTAAAGAAGGTAAGGGGTGGGGAGAGACAGAAAAACATACCATTAGTAAGTTCACAGGTAATATTAATACACAGACTACTAATACATACTTCTACAGACATGCAATTTCAATTGTGAGTACAGTGAATGCAATTCGTGTATAGATGACGTTGCATGTACATACCTCTTAACCTCTTAGCATGGGACAGTATAGGCCAAGCACTAACAAATGCTGGTACACAAAAGCAACTACAGGGAACTGTTTTACATAGTGTGCTCAAACATTACTACCAAGGTGTCCTGTAAATGTATTTGCCAATAAATTGCATTCCAAGTAATGTCATGTATCTGATAACCAAGGGCCAGTCATATAGGGCACTAGTCATTACATTCTTCAAAAGCATGACTATTGACAGGTATGTTCCTAATTATTTGTCAGCTGTATGCCATGGGATTAGAACCCACAAGCAGTGACTGCAGGAATTATGTGCACTTTATTTCAATATTATGAATTCTCAAAACACTGTTCTCCTTTATGACTTTTATTGCAACACTTTGTGTGAAATTCAACATTTACACACATGCATAGCATGTGTGGTATCACAGTGGAAAGCAAATTCAGTGAAAGCATGAATAATGCACACTTTAGTTGACTATAGTAGTTATCAAAGCACTGTCTCCTTTTACACTCTAATGATTAATGTAAAATGAAAATTGGCAGTTACACACATGTATGGCTGTGTAGGTCATCCGTTGACCTAACCATATACTCTGTTCATGTACTGAGTGCTATGTACAGCATATTTTGGGAAATTATCTGAACAGGGGCTTGACACTTGCTCTGGGTACTGCTATACATGCATATCTGAAATCTGATGATGCATTATTTTGTAATTAATATATAACAGTTGACTGATGTCTGAATAGAACACAGATGCAGTGAATACAGGAATAATAACTTATTTGAAAAGATTAGTTATCAAAGCACAATCCTGCTTTAAACTTTATCGATAATGTTCCTTTAAATCTGGCATTTACATATAGATAGAAGTACAGGACTTCAGTAATCTTACCCTTATACCATGTTCATTGCCTGGGTGGAATATATACCAATATGTCAGACAAAATGAGCAGAACACAGGTTTGAACTTTAGTCTAGGTAATGCACTACACTTATTTCAGACAGTTTTTGCTGTGTTCTTTATTCATTTACATTTCACAGTTGACTGGTGTCAGATTAGAACACACATACAGTGAATGCAAGAATAGTGGACACTTATTTTAAAACATTACATATCAAAGGACCGTCACCCTTTAGATTTTATTGATTAATGTTGCTTCATGTCTGGCATATAGACCATGTATAGCTGTGAAATATGTCTAATAGATAACCCATATACCCTGTCCCTTAATTGAGTGCAACCTACAGCATATTTCAGACAATGAGCAGACCAGAACAGTGACTGTTAATATTGGTAGACCACAACATTAACTGATGGTTGGAAGCTATGATACACAGTACTGCATGCTTACTTGTTTTAACTTGCTTTACCATTTTAGATTTGCTGTGACACATTACTAAACATACACAAAAAAAGTTGCTACCTGAATAAATGGACCGCTGAACCAACACAGGATTATAAAACCACTCAGAATAATAGCCAACATACCAATCATAGGCAATGAGACTCAGTGTCAAAGTTTTTGTAAAAACAGTTTTAATAGATAAAAAATAAGAAATCTCTCCAGAAGGTTTGCACTTTCGTGGTTATATCCCACCACTTCATCAGACCTATATAAAACATCAAATGCAACTAGTCTGTATATATATTAAAATTTAACCTATCACATTTCAGCTCTAATTATTCAATTAAAACAATACTAACTAAATTTTAACTCTTTCCTTACTTTTGTTAAATACATTGACTTAAATAAAGGCTTGTGTTATGCAAATACATATACATCATAAAAGTTGTTCCATACGCAAACACATACATACATATTTTGAAATCACATACATTTAAGGAGTATCCTTATTTCTAAAAACGTATCCATATGTCATTCACAGCAACATTTAACTTTTCCTCTTACTTGAAAAGACTTCCATCTAGTTTCTAATGTTTCTGTACGATTCTTCAGAATTTCAGTATTTTAAAAGATAGTATAGGATAATTTCAAACATGTATATACCGAAAAGAATTATAAGCCTAGCACTTGTTCTCAATACTTCTCTACTAAGTAAGCACTCTCGTACTAAGTAAAGCACTACATCTACTTACCACCCCTGTGAATATCCATTTCCCTTAAAGGTACAGCACTCCCTTATACTGTTCTAGCATGTCGAGTGGTAGATTACTGGCGTCGTCTCCAATTCAGCTGGTCAATCTGGGTATCTTGAGACAATGCTACAATTGTCTCATGTACACAGACAACCCTCTCCTTCTCCCAACAAACACAAATACATGTGAGAGATGCAACTATATAGCCAAACTGGATGCTGAACTCTCTCAACTCAGGGCTGGCATGACCAGACAGGAGGAGATGGCAACCACACACACAACAATCCCAGTCCCACATAGACCTACAACTGCAAACCAAACACATAAAAACACAAAGACATACTCGGAGGATCTAATAAAAAACTTACCAAAACAACAGAGGCTCCCAAAGCAGACATCCAAAAATCCATCACCTCAAAACAAAACACATGCAACACATACTTCAATAAATCAGTGTGTCAACCAATCACAGCCCTTATGGCCAAACACCTTGCCTGATACACTAGTAATAGGTGACTCTATAGTCAGACACACTGATGTCCCGCTGACCAGGCTGAACAAGGAGAAGGTGACTGTGAGCTGTCTATCGGGAGCTAGGATCCACCACATAACACATGCACTCAAGTCACTCCAAAGCAAGTACAAATATGACTCCATCATTGTCCATGCTGGTGTGAATGACCTGAGATGTACCTCCCTGGACTACATGAAAAGAGACATAGAGGAGCTCTCCGATTATGTAGCCCAGGCTGGTATGACCCTGACCCTGAGCAGCATCTTGCCCTCACCAAGAATGATACCACAATACAAAGACAAGATGATCAGCTTTAACAATTGGCTCAAGTACTGGTGTCTTTCTAAGGGGATCCAATGCCTGTCTGCCTGGGATGACATGTTGGACAAGCCACGCTGCTTCACAAGGGATGGCTTACACCTGTCACCACTGGGCTTCCGGATATTGGCTAAGGCTCTTGCCACCCCCATAGTGCCTTTTTTAGGTAAGGCTCAAAAGACAAACCCACCTCCTTAGAAAACAAAAATGGAAAAAAACTAAGGGTAATGCTGCTCAACGCCAGAAGTCTAAATCTCAAGATGCAGGCACTTGATGCACTCCTCAGCATGGAGAACATCGACGTCTGTGCAGTAACTGAAACCTGGTTCAAGGCTCCTGAGAGCACCCCAGCGCTACCAGGCTATACCTCGTATCATGCTTTTAGGCCCCAAAACCCGGGCGAACCACAAAGGGAGGGGAGTGTCCATATTCATCAAGGACACCCACACCTCCAGGTTAGTAGCAACACATGAAGCATCAGAGACCATACAGGTGCAACTAACCATAGGCAAAACTGCTATACAACTGGTAGCATGTTACAGACCACCCTCCCAATCTCAAGAACTCCACTCAGCCTTCCTGAAGACATTGGAGGATATGAATGTATCACAAAATACCATCATACTGGGAGACTTCAACTACCCAAACATAGATTGGGTACATTATTCTAGCCCTAATACCCTAGCCCAAAGGTTCCTGGAATTCATAAATTCAAATGCACTGGAACAACTAGTCACCTCTCCCACTAGGGGAGATAATATACTAGACCTGATCATCACAAACATGGGGACAAAATGCTCCACACCGGAAGTATACCCCTCACTAGTGAGATCTGACCACAAACTAATCACCCTGGATATACATATCCCACCTCCACCCCCAGCACAAAAGACCACAGTGAAAAACTTCTCAAAAGCAGACTTCACTCTTCTTAAGACTGAGATGGTATCCTTTAAGCCCACTGTGCCAGTGGATACCACATCTCACAATGCCGAATCCTTCACAAATGCTTTCTATGTTCATCTCCAAGAATGCATGGATCATGCAATCCCAAACAAATCCAAGTCCCTCTCCACCAAAGGTAAGCGTCCTGTCTGGTGGACCTCAGCCATAAACAAATTGTATAACAAAAGAAGGAAGCTACTGCACGTCAGAGCAAAATCCCATGAAGGGAAGACATCTCTGATCAACATTAGCAGAAAACTACGTTCTCTCATAAAAACATCCAAGGCCAACTTTGAGAAAAAAATTGCTAAGGACACTAAAGATAACCACAAAGCCTTCTTCAGCTATGTTAGAAACCTGGGAGGAAACCCTCAGATATGCTCAGAGTTGGTTCACAACAACAAAAAATACACTGAACCCACAGATATTGCCAACATTCTGGCTGACAGGTTCAGTGCAAATTTCTCCCCTCCTTCACCCCCAAAAGAAGAAATACTTATCCCAGCTGAATGTAATCTCCCTGTCATCTCAGATGTCCAAGTGAGAACCACCCTAAACAAAGCAAAAAACACAGCATCAATGGGATCTGACGGTATCCAGGGTTGCGTGTTACGTGAACTCCAAGAGGAGCTAAACCCACACATAAAAATGCTATTTAACCTTAGCCTTACTTCAGGATATGTACCTGAACACTGGCGTACAGCAGCAGTGGTCCCACTCCACAAAGGGGGTGCCTCTACAGACCCTGGAAACTACCGCCCCATAATCTTAACCAGCCTGGTCTGCAAAGCTATGGAAAGAATCATTATGGAACTCATAAACAGAGACATAGGTGACCTACAGACACTTGACCCCACCCAGTTCGGCTTTGTAAAGGGCAGATCCTGCCTTTTAAACCTGGTTGACTTTTTCGAAACAGTCACTAGAGCCATTGATGAGGGCAAAGCAGTCCATACAGCATACCTGGACTTGGCTAAGGCCTTCGGCACAATACCCCACTCAGGCATCATAGATAAGCTCAACAGCTTAAAAGTAAACCCTTATGTCACTAGATGGGTTGCAAACTGGCTAAAGGACAGAACCCATAAAGTTAAAATCGCTGGAGCAATGTCAGACTCAAAGCCAGTCACAAGTGGTGTCCCACAGGGATCTGTCCTGGGACACCTCTTGTTCGGCATTTATTTTTCAGATGTTAAAGCAAACATGGGAGGGCTGTGGCTGACAAAGTTCGCAGATGACTGCAAACTAGGCGCCATAGTCGATACACCAGCAGACACACATCCTACAAAAAGGCCTCACAGAAATGGACAACTGGTGCCGGAGTCACGGCCTTAAACTAAATGCCAAAAAATGTATAGTCATCCCCTTTGGGAAAAACAAAGTACCCACAAATTATCACATAGACAGCAACCCACTGAGTACGGAAAAAGTAATCAGAGGCCTAGGGACCCAAGTCGACAGCGACCTCTCATTTGACACCCACGTTGCCAAAGTGGTTAGAAAAACATTCTACCTTGCACACCTCATCATGAAGGGATTCACATCCAGATCCAAGGATGTCATTGTACCCCTATATTCCTCCCTCATCAGACCCATGATTGAGTACAATACCCCATTTGGTATGTACCTCACCCGGCATTTGCAATAGCTGGAGAGACCACAAAAGTACCTCACCAAGAGGATCAAGGGTCTCCAACATATGTCTTATTCTGCCAGACTAAAGAAAATTCAGCTCTATTCAGTAGCATACCGCCTGCTCAGAGGTGATCCCTGCCTGACGTACAAGGCTATGTCCAATCAGGATCTGATGGATATACTCCACCTCAAGAAATCCAAATCCATCAGGACCACGAGAGCTAAAGACTTAAACCTCGGCACAAGTATGAATAGGACATGCTGGAGGGATAGATTCATAACCCAGAGGCTTCCCATGCTTTGGAACAAGATCCCAGTTCGTATTAGGCAGAGCCCCTCACTGACTCTCTTCAAGAGAAATCTTGATGAGTGGATGGGAGATCTTAAGTTTACCCCAGGGGTCACATCTGTATCACTGCTAGACAGGGGCACAGTAAACTAATTCTATTATATAAGGGGACCTTCATTGTGTCACTACTAGACAGAGGCACAGTATTCTAAATTTATTCTGTACATTTTTGTACCGTTTCATGGGGTGGCAAAAGCCACACCACTATGGCTAGGCTTACAAATGCCCCAGGGCAGATAGCCTAGTACTATATTATGAAACTATGAAACTATGAATGCCAAATAAATACTCTTCTGCAAAGGAAACAGGTTGTCATCCGACAAAATAGGAACTACTCCATGTAATAAATGTCACCAGTGTCAATTTATAGCACCTACTAATACATTTATACATCCTGATTTACATCAGACTTTTGCATTCAAAGTTATAGCAAATTGTAAGAGTATGAATGTAGTTTATTTAGCTATTTGCAATCTATGCTCCTCTTTCTATGTAGGAAAGACTAATAGAAAATTGAGGTTTCAAATTAGGGAACATCTTCTAAATATAAGATATTTTATATATATATATATATATATATATATATATATATATATATATATATATATATATATATATTATTGCCCCTACAGACCTCTTCGAAGCTCTAACCAAGACCTACTACAAATCTACAAACCCAAGTCTAAATCTGGACACAACATGTACAGCTATCATCCCACTATTGCTTGGAATAAGCTTCCACTAGAAATCAGGACCCTTACACATCCTAAAAAATTTAAGACCACCACCAAAGAGCACTTTAAAAGTCACTGATCCTGCCACTGCACTCTCCCTCCTTAAACATCCCCTACTTCTCATACCTTATTTTACTTTCTGCCCTTAACTCACTCTTCTCACTAGCTCTCTCTAATCTTCCTTGACTACTCTTTCTACTGTCTTCTAAAATCTGTTAAGCAAATTGCCTCAGAGAAACATTCTATTGTAATTGTCTTGCCTTCATGCAACTACATTATGATAAAACTGGGTTTTTGTAACCACTTACCCCAAAAACTATACTCATCTTAATGATATATTTCTTTTTATACATCTTGAAATAGTTATGCTATACTCCTGATTATTGACACTGTTTAACTACTTAATGCCTTGTAATAATCCTGTAACATTGCTGTTTAATACGCATTTATAATGAAAATTGTTTAATATGTTGAAGCCTTTCTCCCCGGGCATCTGCTGAAAAAGGGCTCTTCCAACTCAGTCAGACAATCCCGGTCAACAAATGTAAAATAATAATAAATAAGTAAATAATAATAAGAAAAGGGCTTTGACTAATGCCCTAGCTAAACATGTTTCCCTCACAGATCCCACCCACACATTTAGGATTTTAGTGATAGAACATGTAGTAGAAAATGAGAGGGGAGGTGATCTGAAGAATTGTACAGAATCGTCAGAAAGTAGATGGATTATTAGACCGAGGGCAGTTAGGGGCAGTGGGTTAAATGATAGAATTCCCATTCAGTCCATATTAAGAAACAAGTCTTTTCAAGTAAGAGGAAAAGTTAAATGTTGCTGTGAATGACATATGATTACCTTTTTAGAAATAAGGATACTCCTTAAATGTATGTGATTTCAAAATATATATGTATGTGTTTGTGTATGGAACAACTTTTGTGATGTATATGTATTTGAATAACACAAGCATTCATTTAAGTCAATGTATTTAACAAAACTAAAGAAAGAGTTAAAATTTAGATTTAGTTAGGATTGTTTTAATTGAATAATTAGAGCTGAAATGTGATAGGTTCAATTTTAATATATATATATATATATATATATATATATATATATATAGTCTGATGAAGTGGTGGGATACAACCATGAAAGTGCTAACCTTATGGAGAGATTTCTTATTTTTTATATATTAAAACTGTTTTTACATAAACTTTGACACCGAGCCTCATTGCCTATGGTTGGTACACTGGCCATTATTCTGAGTGGTTTTACATTACTAAACATGTTACATGTCCCAGGTATGTCATACCTGACTGTTAAGACTGGAAACTCTGTAAATAATTTATTATGAGATTATGTTATGCATTAGGTTCATAGGTTCATAGGTAGGTAAAAGGCTATTGACCCTATGGCCTATACAAGCGTAGCCAAAAAGGTACCCTGGCTTTCGCCACCCAAGAAAATTATTTTCCTGTGCCCCTGTTGAGCAGAGCCACATAGGTGATCCCCGGGGTGAATTTTCTATTTCCCATCCAATCATCAAGATTTTTTTTGAAGAGTGCTAATGAGGAGCTTTGTTTGATATAGATAGGTAGTTTGTTCCAGAGTATGGAAAGTCTCTGGGACAGGAAGCTATCGCTCCAGCATGTTCTGTTTATTGTGGTGACAAGGTTTAGGTCCATAGAGCATGTAGCTTGGATGGATTGGGATTTCTTTAAGTGGAGCATATCCAACAGCTCTGGGTTTGACATAGCTTTGTATGTTAGGCAGAGATTGCCTCTGAGTAGGCGATATGCGATGGAGTAAAGCTGGAGTTTTTTGAGACGGTCTGTGTAGGGCATCTGTTTGAGGCTGGTAATCCTCTTTGTGAGGTGTTTCTGCAGCCTTTTCAGTTGTTGTAGATGTCTTGTAAGCTACATACCAAAAGGGGCATTGTACTCTATAATGGGTCTAATGAATGATGGGTAGAGGGGAACAATTACCTCTTTTTTCCTTGATGAGAAAACTTTTGTGATGAGGTGTGCCATGTAGAAGGATTTCCTGACTACTGTGGCGATGTGATCATCAAAGGAGAGTCTACTGTCTACCTGTGTCTGAAAATCTCTTATCACACTTTCAGTGTTAAGTAGACTACCACCTATGTGGTAGCTCATGGGTACAGAGTATTTACCGAAGGGAATGACAATGCACTTCTTGGCATTGAGCTTGAGGCCATGGCTTTAACATCAGGCATCTGTCTCAGTGAGACCCTTTTGTAGGATGTCCACATCGTTAGGAGTTTCGATTATGGCTCCTAGTTTCAAGTCATCTGTGAACTTTGTTAGCCAAAGACCTTCTGTGTTAGCCTGTACCTCAGAAAAGTAGATACCAAACAGGAGAGGACCCAGGACTGAACCCTGTGGTCCTCCAATTTTCACTGGTCTAAAGTCGGATTTGAAGTCTGCTACTTTCACAGTGTGGCTTCTGTCAGTGAGCCAGTTGACAACCCATCTTATGACATAGGGATTTATGCCTAGTTTAGAGAGTTTATCTAAAATTCCAGAGTGGGGGATGGTGTCAAAAGCCTTGGCAAGATCTAGATAGGCTGTGTGAACCACCTTGCCCTCATCTACGGATTTGGTGACTACTTCAAAGAAGTCTATCAGGTTTAGGAAACATGATCTGTCTTTTACAAACATGAACTGGGGATGGGGTCCAGAGTTTGGAGATTACTAATGTCTTTGTTTATAAGTTCCATGATTATATGTTCCATGGGCTTGTAGACCAGGCTCATTAGGCTAATGGGGCTGTAGTTCCCAGGGTCCTTGGTGGCTCCCCCTTTGTAGAGCGGGATAAACATTGCTGTGCACCATTCAGCGGGCACAAAGCCTGAGGTGAGGCTATGATTGAACATGGTGCTTAGGTGGGGTGCCAGTTCATTCTGTAGTTCATGTAGAATGCAGCCTGGGATATTGTCAGGTCCCATGGATGCTGTGTTCTTGGCTTTGGAGCGTGTGGTTTTTACCTGTGCAGCTGTGATTACAGGAACTTTGCATTCTTCCTGTATAGAGATGGGCCCTTTAGGAGCTGAGAGGGGGGTAAAGTTAGCACTGAACCTATCTGCCAGGATGTTGGCAATATCAGTTGGTTCTGTATATTTAGTGCCATTGTGCTGTAACTCAGAGCAGATCTGAGTGTTGTCATTGAGATTCTTGACATCGCTATAAAATGCTTTGTGGTTGTCTTTAGAATCAGTGGCGATTTTGTTTTTGTAACTAGCTTTGGAGGATTTTATGAGGGATCTCAGCTTCTTACTGAGGCTGACCAGCGAGTTCCTCCAGTCATGAGATTTTACTCTTTTTTGCAACAGTTTCTTTCTTCTGTTGTAGAGTTTGTTTATGGCAGGGGACCACCAGATTGGCTTCCTTTTTTTGGAGGATAGCATCTTGGTTCTGTTAGGGATTGCATGATCCATGCACTCGTGTAAGTGCTTATAAAGTGCACTTGTGTAGGATTCAGCAGTCATACCTCTATTGTCCATCTGCATGGGTATTGTTTAGTTTGCCACTTCTGTCTTAAGAAGCATGAAGTTGACTTTGGAGAAATCTTTTACGGTGGTTTCCCTAATGCGGGTGGGATGTGGATGTCTAGGGTGATTAGCTTGTGGTTGGATCTGACCAATGAGGAATTGACATCTGGTGTGGAACACCGTTAGCCCATGTTGGTAATGACCAGGTCTAGGATATTGCTGCCCCTGGTGGAGGTGTGGATAAGCTGATCCAAGGCGTTGGAATTTATGAATTCCAGAAAACGTTGAGCAAAAGAGTTGGTACATGAATAGTTTTCCCAGTTAATGGTGGGGTAGTTGAAATCACCTATTATTAGGGCATTGGGTTGTACCCTATTATTTTCCACTGTATCAAGAAATGAGGAGTGGGAATCCTGGGGCATGGTGGGGGATATGTAACAAGTTACAATTTGGATTGTGGTCTTACCCAGAGTTAGTTGCACTTGGATAATCTCGGATGCATTATGCTGAGCAACTAGCCTGGAGGTGTGGCTATCCTTAATGAATATGGACACACCTCTGCCTTTAGTGTTTCGGTCCAGGTTAGGTGGTTGAAAGGTGCGGTATGAATTATATCCTGGTAATGCAGGGGTGCTCTCAGGAGCCCTGAATCAAGTCTCTGTCACTGCACAGATGTCGATGTTCTCCATTTTAAGGAGTGCCTCGAGTGAATGCATTTTGAGGTTTAGACGTCTAGCATTGAGTAGCATTGCCCTCAGATTTTGCTTGCTTGTACCTGTTATGGTCATGAATTTTTCATTTGAACCTTGCCTAAGAAAGGCACTATAGGGGTGGCAAGAGCCTTAGCCAGTATCCGGAATCCCAAGGGCAACAGGGGCAGGCCATTTCTGGCAAAGCATCGTGGTCTGTTGATCATGTCATCCCAGGCAGACAGATACTGGATCCCCTTAGAATGACACCAGGAGCTTAGCCAATTGTTGAAGTCAATCATTACTTTGATGTTCCCTACCTACCACACTCTCGCCTCATCCTGGCCAGGTGCCCTGCATGGGACTGGACATTGTGAGTCCTCTCATCTGCAGCTGTTGAAAGAGAAATAAACCATCATACATATCAGTTCTGCATAGATTCAGTGTTTATATTTCTAAAGTACTGCCAAACATACTTACATATCTGTGGGGTGTTCCCAGCCCAAGCTTCTTGGACCCAGGTGTCCAAGGTTTCCCCTTTTCTCTACTTCAGGTCATCATAATGGTGATGACACTGCTCACCAGTGCAGGGGATACCAATAACATATATATATATATATATATATATAAATGGATTCACTTCAGAAGATCGAATTGCCAAAATCTCGAACTGCAAATAACCGAAACCAAAAGCTCGAGTTTTGGAAACTCGAACTTCTGAAGCGAAACCATCAAAAAAAAAAAAAAACACAAACTTCACTTTTGCTGCACCCCCCATGAGGGGGGCTGTGCCCCCCCACCCCCCTACTTAAATATACCAACTCCAAGATCGCGCTACAGTGGGGAGATGGGAAATCTCCCGTCTTGCGCTATATGTGGAAGCGCAAAATGGGAGATTTCTCATTTCCTGCCAACACTGCAAAACAAATAAAACATTACGTACACACAGCGTACAACAATACTTGCCTCTGTGTGCACGTAAAGTATTAAGGTAAGTAAAGTCTTATTTCTGAATACTGCACACGTTCGATTTACTAAAATCTCGATCATATGGTCTCGACCATATGAAATTCGAGATTTCAGTCATTCAATTATGTGAAGTGTTCCCATATATATATATATATATATATATATATATATATATATATATATATATGTTTGAAAGACATGCGTGAATGGGCGTGCCTTCGTTGAAGGCTGGGCGTCGAGCTGGCACCTCAGCACCATAAAATTCTACTGCCAATCATTAGCGGACTGGAGTTCAGCTGTGGTGACCTCTAACTGGGAAAAGACAAATGAAGAACAACACATATATATATATATATATATATATATATATATATATATATATATAAGAGAGAAGTAGACAGATTGATAGACAGGCAGACAGACAGGCAGAAAGATAGCTAGACAGACCAATTGAGAATAGATGGAGATATCTTAGATAGATAGATAGATAGATAGATAGATAGATAGATAGATAGATAGATAGATAGATAGATGCATATCATTACTACTGCAGCACAGTGCACTGAAAAACAATTCTTACCTTTGAATAGTGCCCTGTGTTCATAGATCATGGTAATCCTTTTATCCTGACACTTCTTTAACTTTAGTCTCTCATTTCTTTTGACATTCAGTCATGAGATAATGTCAGCATACTATGGAATTTACTGACAGCTTCTGATCATTTTTGTAATACATCACCAATAATTTCTTCTCTCATCTCTCCCTGTATGACCAGTTCTTGATGGCTTCTCTCCTATTCACCTCCAGTTCTGGTTCAGTTTTCACATCACTGCTCTGTGTCACTTTTCTTCCCTCCTGCTTTGACCAGTTGAGCCTGCTCAGGTCTTCTGGCATCCAGCACTAAGTGTCTAAATCCTCTGAGGCTTTAGCTGCAATGATTTCTCTTTGACGGTATAGTCTTCTTCTTTCTTCTTCTCCTTGTATCTCTGTTCTTATTTCTGCTGTGATTGCTATCAGACTCCCCTCTTCTGCTGGATTTCTGCTTTGACCATCTTCTTTTTCTCCTTAATGTATCTTTCTTTTGTACATCCCTCATATTTGCCCTATTTTCTTTGTTCTTTCCTGAACTTCTTCAGTCAGCTACACTCAAGGTCTTGTCCCATCCACATATCTTATCAACATCGCTATGTGTGCCTTTATTTATTTCCTTACATTCTTTTCCCCACAAATACATCTATGCCAGATATTCTCTGTGACCTCTTTAATTCTACCTCCTCTATAGACCTTCACAAGTTTGTCAGTCATGGGATATTTATATTTATTTCTCTGTGTCTGTTACTCCAGCTTCTACTGTACACAATTTCTGTAACAAAAAGCTTGTGCTACTCCTTGTGTGTGGAACTTGTGCCTGTTTGTCTTCCATACTACAGTTAATATGGTCGGGTAGTTAACCTATGCTGAAATTCTACTGAGCATTGAGTGGCCTCAGCTGTACAAATCTACAATCAAAATGTATCAGTTTAAGTGTTGTAGCTTGTCTCATAACTTCTTTAAGTTTATAGCTGTGCATTCATGCTAATGCATGTCTCAGCCATCATTCTGTTGTACTTGCCATTCTTCCTGCTCTGTAGATTCTTTCCATTATTGGTTCTTATATTCTGGGTAAGTGAAGTCTTGTTTCAATTCATTCCAGCAGCATTCTTTCTAGTTCTGTATCCAAAACTTGCTCTGATACTATTATTATCCTTATGTTGTTTCTTCTAGATATGTTTTCTAGATCATCTAGTGTTCCTGTTTACTATTATATCTTTTTTTCTGTTGTCATCCTTCTACTGTGTTTCTGTGCATCTCATCTTAGTGCAACTCTGTCTTCTTCCAAGTTCTGGATTATTTCTTTCACCTTACTCATGTCTCTTTTTTAATTGCTTATTGTTTCTCTCATTACTCCTACATCATCATCAGTGACTGCCATCAGCTTTTGGAACAGTTTACAAAACTGCTGTTCCTGTGGAGCTGCTTTAAACTCTGCCAGCTATTTCTCCCCTTTCTCCATGTCCTCTATCCTGTAATTTTTCTTGTTTTTTAGCCTAAGCAGGTTGATTAATTGCTTTCCTCCTGACCCTTTGTTTAGAACTCAGAGACTAAGCAATTGTTTTGCTTGGGCTCTCTCGTGACACCTTCTACTACGAGCGTAGGCTTCTTTTGTGTGGGTTCTCACTGTCAGCCAATTTACAATCCATCTTACTGCATAACAGTATATATTTAGGAAATTAAGATTAACAATTTCTGCATAAGAAATAATATCAAAGGCCTTAGCAGGATCTAGGTGCACTGAATGATCAATATGTCTGCTATCTACAACTTCAGTGATTTTCTTAAAAAAGTTTACTAATTTAAGTAGATATAATCTTTTTTGAAAAAATATTGATGTGAGTCTACAGCACTAAAACATATGATATCAGAGGTGATAAAAGCATATATAATATATTGTATGACTTTATATATTAAGTTGGTTATGTTGCTGGGTCAATAGTTCATAGGATATGAGGTGGGCTAACCCAGTAAAATAAACAGTTACCAAGCACACAAAGCTGAACTAATAAACTTCAACAAATGTGTGCAGATTGCCTGTAACCAAGGAATACACAGCAGAAAATAAAATACCATGGATAGTAAAAATACTGTGAATAATAAAAAAAAGTTTTAATCATAACCAAATCACGTTTAACACCAAAAATAATTTATATCCAGCATTTTTATTATAAAAACCTTAAGACTTCCTCAGAACTAATCCAAACTGGGTCACTTCCATTTAGAAAGAGCCCCTCCATGAATAATCAATCCTTAAAGTTACATTCCCCGTAACGCATTTGAAAACCTTAAACTGCATCAATTTTTGCAAGAACAAAGTAAATACATCATTTGAAAAATGTATGCAGAAAAGAATCATAGTAATGTAATAAATATGATAATTATAATAGATAATATCAGTACTTTATGACCAAATAATTTAATAGAATATGAACAATAACCAACCAACCAGACAAAAAATATATATGTATAATCAGACCTATGATGTTCTCTACATAAAAATTATTTCATTATGTACCTACTGTATGCAATATGTTTACAGTTTTGCAGTTCTTAATTTCAAAACTGGTACAAATAATAAGTCTTGGAGGGTGTTGCATTCAATTTTAATTGCCAGAATAGCTTCCTGTATTCTAATCTGGTCTCCCACAATCCTCCCTTGAGATTGGGGTCAGCTTTGTCAATTATAGCAAATTTGAACCCATTAAGATCTTTGTTAAACTATATGTTTTTAAACAGAGAATTATTTGTACATTAGATTTTTATGTCTATTCTCAAATTTAAGTTCCTTTCAGTCTTTCCTATACAAAAACTTGAACAGACTATGTATTTTGAAATGTATGCAACACATTTTGAGTAGGATTTACTACACTTCAAGTTTATATTTAATTTATTACTATTGCCTAAATTTATAGAGCCTCCCTCAAAGATGTCTTAACATTGCCTAAAACTGCCATATTTGTTGTTCCTTTCAGATTATTGTTCAAACTATGACCTACAGCTTTTTAACAAAAGGATTTTCATGTTTTGGGCTGTCTTACAGATGAAACATGGCTCATCTTCTATCACCTTTAAACTTGGGAATTTATTTTGAATATACTCCAGTTGTTCTTAATAATTCTCTTAATGTTATCAGAGCCTGTAAAATACTGTATAACCAATGCTCTTTCAAAAGGTTTAGATCCCAATGGGTCATTTCTTATTATGTTCTAGTGGGTCACTATGCTTAGCACTAAAAGGGGTTTATACTCATTGCCCCAGCTCCTTGCAATCTTGCTGGAAATATTCATCACTAATTTACATTGGTACCCTCTATCAATAAACATTTTGACAAGTTTTTCCATTTTCCTTTAGTAAATCTTCCCTTGAAGAAAACACACATACCAATCTGATGCACTAAACTTTGACTAAAGTTCTCTTACCTGCAAATTGGTGGCAACTATTAAAGTGCAAGTATACATTATCAAAAGTAGGTTTCCTAAAAATATTTGAACAAAAACATTTTTGCCATGACTAATGGAAGGAACTGTCCAAGTAACTGATCTTTCCTTTCCTAAAATTATATGCAAATCTTAAAAAAAAAAAAAAAAAACTTGATGAATTATTTTGAAATTCAATAAAATCCCCTGCCATGTTGTCTGGACCGTTCAATAAAATAAATATATCATCTAAAAATCTAAAATATATTTTACAAAATTTATAAAACTCAGTGTAAAAACATATTTAATTTCCCAGATTTTTAAAACCAAGTTAGCATAGGACAGTGCACATGCTACGTCCATTGCTACCCCTCTAATCTGCTTACATATTTCACATTCAGAATAGATGAAATTATTGTCTAACACCATTTCTATGCAGTCCATAACCAAGTTATTGTCATTATTTTCTAAAAAATACAGCCATTAGGATTTTCATGAAATAAAATTATCCAAAAAGATTCATAATATCTATAGTTACAAAAGAACTAGTGGTATATTCCATAAATCATTTTGAGTCTACTGAGAAAATCTCAATAATCTTTTAAAATATATTTGTGGTGGAGTCCTATTTATGGTGTGGCATAACAATAGCCATTTTCCATACCTGAGCAGCATAGTCTGTGGCTGTGCTTAAGTTAAATAATTTTAAGAGGGGTTCAGAGAGGGGATGCTTGGTGCTGCTGATTAAGTAACCAGGCATATTGTAGGACTCATCGAGGTGGTATTTTTAGCTTTGGAGACTGCAGTTTTGATGAGTTGCTTTTGTTATAATCTTGGGGAATGAAGGGACTTTGGAGTCTGTGGAAATTCAATAACTGTTTCGTTTTTTTCCCCAAAAACATTTGTATTACATTTTGTTAATAAACATGGACATAATGTATTAAAAATAAACAATATAAAACCTAATAACTATTTACACTATATACAAACATCCATGATAAAAAATTGTTTTATCCAAGAAACATAATCAATATTTATCTAACAATCTCTCCAATTTTTGGCAAGCTAGTCTTTTGTGTGCTACATTTGATGATCTCTGATAAATAGCTTGCATTTCTTTTTTACATACAGATTTTGCTATTGAAATAAACTCAGTAAACATAAGATCTTGCTTATTTTTTCCAGTTCAATGTAATTATTTTTTGAGCAATAGCTAGAATTAACCAAAGAACAGGTAACTGATACCGAGGAATTACACTTGGGGTAGGGACATTGAATAATATCAAAGAGCTAGTAATTTGACAGTTGTCAGACCACAGGGCTTTTGCAAAATGTCTAAAATCACTCCAGTATTATGCGAGAGTTCTACATTCGATGAACATATGAACCCAGTAGGCTTCAAGAATATCACCACACCTCCAGCATTTGCTTTCATTACTCTTGGTTATAAGGTCAATTCTGTGTGGAGTGTAAATGCTTCTATGAATAAATCTCCAGGTATATAGTCTCCAATATAAAGATGATGAAGATTTTATTGAATTTAATAACTGTTTCCTATTATCTTTAGATAAAGGTTCACCATTAATCTTTATGGAATAATTCCAAAAAGCTTGGTCAAAAGTAATCAAGTCTTCTCGTAGGATTTTATATATAGGTGATATGCTTAATTTATGTTCAATGTTCTTCAAACTGCAACATATGAATAGTTGTATTAATCTTGGTATAATATCAGTTTCCAGATTTATTGACACTCTCATTTTATTTTCAACAAACTGTCTTAAAGATTGAATACAGAGCCAATTATCTTGACAGACATTATATCTGGCTAAGAGAAAGTTCATTGGTTGGATGTTCTTATTGTCTATAAACTGGTGCCAAAACTTTAGATTATTCTCTTTAAGATTCCACATCTTATTGATATTGAAGGTATCTAGGCAATCTGGTGTATAAGCTATGGGAAATGTAATGAAAAAGGTGTTCTTTAGACTATAATTGTTGTTGATTATATTTTTGAAAATATAAAATATTTGGTTTATACCATGTGAGAAGTGGCTAAATTTCTTATTTTATAAGCAATATTCACAGAGTATCCAAAATATTTTGTTAATTCCAAAGGTTTCCTTAAACTGGGTTTCTGAGTTCTCAGAGGAAGTTATATGTATTTCATGTAGTTGTTTCCAGCTAGAGGTGTATACGGATGAAATCCAGTGTAGTATTATGTTAACAATAACAGATTTGGAATATAATTCTATGTTGGGAAAGCCAATCCCATTACTGTCCCAAGCTCTAACATGCCATTTATAGGCTATTCTTGGTTTTTTTGGGAACCGTAGAATAGTTAGTAATAGGGAATCTATTTGTTTAAAGAATTTCTTAGGAGGAGGTAAAATCAATGATTGTATGTAAAATAAAATTTTGGGCAAAATAATCATTTGTATTAATGTAAGTCTGTCTTCCATGGTGAAAAACATTTTGTTCCACTTTTTTGTCAAGTCACTGATTATAGCTACCAGTTTAGTGAAGTTAAATTTAATAGTCTCATTCCATTTATTCTTAATACTTATTCCTAGATAATCTTTCTTATTATTTTCCCAGTTGAATGTATTGTATTTTTGGAAATTGCTATTTATTTTCTTATTGATTAAAAGTGTTTTGGTTTTATTTTGGTTAAAATTGAGCCCTGAGATTTTTCCAAATATAGTTATGGCATTCATGATATGTTGTAATGAGCCTTCTATGTCATTGGATGTTAGTTGAATATCGTCAGAAAAAGCTGAACTTTTGGACAGTATCTCTTAGTAACTTGAAATCCTTTGATATTTGGGTTATTTCTAATAAACAAAGCAAAGGGTTCCACTGATAAAGTGAAAAATAATGGGGATAGAGGGCAACCTTGTCTAGTTCCCTTATGAATATTTACTGGGAATGATAGACATGAACCAATCTTAACAAATGCTTTAGAATCACTATAAATATTTAATAACAATTTAGTGAAATCTGAAGTAAAGTTAAATTCTTTAAAGATTTTTTGTAAGTATGACCAACTAAGGGAATCAAATGCTTTATCAATATCCAGACTACTAATAATTAATTGTTTCTTGTTTTTGTTTGCAATGTCTATTAGAGATAGTAGCTTAATAATATTGTTGTGTACTTTTCTATGTAAGATAAAGCCAGTTTGATCAAAGTGTATTAGATTGGGTAATATATTCTGTAGTCTTTTGGCCAGGATAGACATGAAAATTTTATAATTAATATTTAACAATGATATGGGTCTATAGGATGCACATAGTTGGGTGTCCTTACCTTGTTTCAGAATGGGGGTAATTATTGAGTACTTTCATGAGGGAGGGAAAATTAAGTCTTATTTAACCATGGAGAATGTGTTTAATAATAACTTTATTGTGTGCTCTGGAAGAATTTTATATATTTATGGGATTATCTCATCTAACCCTGGGGCTTTATTGTCCTTCAGATTTTTAACTTGTTCGTTCACTTCTGCTAAGGTTATTTGTTTATTTAGGGTACTATTCTGTTGTTTTGATAGTTTAGTCTTGATATTTTCTTGTAGAAATGTATATATTACTTTGTCTGAATCTAGTGGTGATTGCATGTCATTGATTGACCGATAATGATTTCTAACAGCTTTTAATATACCTCCTAAATCAGTTGTTCTTTTTACTGTGTTATTATTCTTGTATTTAATTCCATTAATGTGATTTTGTTTATTAATTTCTTTGGCTCTGAGAGCTAGTTTATGTAAATGCCTGGGGTTTACTGAATAGGACTGTAGTTTAATCTTTTCTAAGCTTATAGCAACCTTATGATTCAATATTTTTAAATATTTGTGGTTTAGCTTAGAAATTTCAGTAAGTACTGCTTTATCATTTGATTTTAAATTTAGTTTCAATTATCTATTTTGGCTTGTAAATCAGAAAGTTCCTTGTCCCAGTCCTTTCTACTTTGAAAATATCAAGCTTTAACTCCACTAAAGATGTGAACTTTTAATGCATCCCAGAGCATGATATCTGTTACTTCAACATTATTGTTGTTTTCCATAAATACATTTATTTCTTTTAATAACCACTCCTTAAAACCTTTTAACTTAGTAACATAGGCTGCAATTCTTTGAAAAATTATCATATCATCTTTTTTCACAGTCAAGCTGAACAAAAAGGCATTGTGGTCAAAGAGTGGACATGACTGTATTGCAACATCACTTATTTTGGAGTAAAGAGTGTTAGACACAAAAATATTATCAATATTAG
>NC_056735.1:637104086-637194086 GCF_019279795.1 Protopterus annectens | reverse complement strand
CTGACAGACAAGGCAACATGGGGGCTGGAAATCTTGTAGTTGAACTTTGAGAGCTCACCATATAAGTAATAGAGTTATCTTTATGATGGATTGACACGGTTTCTGATAACTGTACCTCAGGATTAGTTTCTGTAATTTGGAAATAGCCTGGTGCAGTGGAAGCCAGAAAAACCTATCTTCCATTCTGGGTTTTTAGTAAACTAACGTGATGAATTTGTTTAGGTTTCTTTTTGTCTCACCACTGAACTCTGCAGTTCACTTCCCACAATTTCTCAGTTGATTCGTATAACACTTGCCAAGTGGTAATGACCTTGTTCACCATTGTGTGTATAAAGACTAACACTTTGCATGCATTATAGAATAGCCTGACTTTAGCATTCCTGTTGCAGCTGTGCTTTTGAGCTTTCCAGGACGATGCAATGTGCTCCCCCATTATAGGAACAACAACTGCTATTCCTTCCTGCATTTTGGTAGAGTGTCCTCCCACATCTCAGGAAGGGGTATCTACCTGTTCCCATGTTTCTCTGTTATGTCTAATAAACCCCATACAATGATTTTCATAGATTAATTTGATAGGATGAACCCAATGGAAGACTTGGGTACCTCCCTGAATATCTCACATCAGATAGGGTAATAAGGTGTCACCACTTTCTCTATCATTTTCAGCACACATCACAACACATTATTCAAATTTTACTAAAAACCCTTACACACCATCTATTTTGGGGATGATGTAGAGTTCTAACCAGCTTATTTTGTAACAACTGGCAGTGGTCCATCATTAACAGAGGCATGAATTGCGTGTGGTAATCTCTTAAAATTTTCTCAGGGATAGACATTTCATTAAAAACAAGCATCAGCCAGGGAGTGCATTATTGATTCAGTATTGTAAATGCAGCTAAAGTACATTTGCTGCACATTCAGCAATCAAAAATATGACTAAAAGTATGACATGAGCACTTAGGAAAACAAATACATAGTGAAAGCTAAAAGGAAAAAACACCTTCTGAAGAAGTCTTTGTGATAATACAGACAAAACTGCTAAAATACATTTTTGTGGAGTCCCAGCTGTGTTCATTTTGTTGTGGTTTATGATTCATCACTACAGGAGAGACAATTTTTAGCTAAGAAATGAATATGCACAAGTTAAGCAGGGAGGGATCCATAATGGCTCAGCAAGGTTATCTGGAGAACCAAGGGAGTAGAGACAGAATATTCATATTATATGTCTGACAAGAAAGGTTGGATGGTCAAGATCTCATCTTACTCATAGATAGCTGCAGAAGTCAGCTCCATGGGTTGTCCAGTTAAAAAAGACCATTTGGGTAGGTTGCATGGGTATTATAGAAGATAAGGCTTGGTATTTGCTTGTTAAGTGCCTTAGATTTGAAAAAAAGGACTGGATTGTGCAGTAGACTGCTGTCCAGATGGGCTTGATCCTGACTGGAAGCCATGTGCAGGTATTGTAAGATTTCACCCTTTTGCTCATTGCCATTCCATCATGTACAGTTAGCCCTTTGCAACACATGGCAGGAAAGTGTGACAATTTAAATGTAATGGACAAAGTCTACAGAGGAAGCTATAAAGAAATATTCATTTGTAATGGATATATCTACTGTGCAGTGGGTCATAAATTGTGATGCATGGTCAGAAAGGATGGACATAATTTTATCAGCACCTTGCGTGTCTGTGCCAGGTGTTGTGCAAGCCACTCAGGACAAGTAGCACAAACCTTTCTATGGTACAAAAAATCCAAAAGCCTTATTTCAGAAGACTTTCTCTTGGTGTAAGAGACTTACTCCAGTGTAAAACAGCAAGTCTCTTGGAATGGAAAAAGGTCTAATTTTGAGTAAGCCGCTTAAACTGAAAGCAAGTAGTATTTTGGAATCTGTTCCCAGGTAAGTAAAACATCTTCTAAACTTAGTCCGTTGAGTTTTCTACCTCTAAGCAAGTTCCTAATTACATCTTTATAAGCAAAGTGCAGTGGCATGTATTGGAAGTCTTTGAAAATTAACAGTTGCTTAAATACGTCTTCCCCTTTTTTGTTAAGCTGGAAAAATTATATATTTATTTATTTATTTATTTTCAGTTTGATTGCCGGGGAAGTCCACTGGGCCAAGAAGTGCCCATTTTCAGTGGAGGCCTGGGGAGAAAAGCTCCACAAGCAGTTGTCAATACAAAAGGTTACACAATGTAAAAGGTAAAATACAAGAGACACATTTTTACAGACAGGGAAAATCACATGCGTAATATACATTGTAGACAGTGCAATATGGCAAAAGAAAAACATTTTTTTTTTTTTTGTTGTCTTTCAATGGCAATACAGACTTTACAGTATTTATATATTTAGAGTCAAGTGTAAGTCAACAGGAGTATAGAGAGCTTAGAGAGGGAAATCCCTAGAGTTTATATAGGGTGAAAGCAAGGACATTTCCATTTGGATGATAGGTATAAGTAAAGTTGGGTCTTGAAGGATTCAGTGTTAGGTATAGTCCTAAGAGATGGTGGGAGGGCGTTCCATTTTTTACCTAGGGAGAAGGAGAGTAGAAGCTGTCCAGCAGGACGTTTAGGTTTGTGGATGGAGATTAGGTTTTGGTGTTCAGATCGCAGAGATCTGTTTGGGATGTATGGGGGAAGGATGTTGTTTAAGGCTGTGCATTTGTCTGGGTAAAATATTAATTTGTGAGCGGTGGTTAGTTGGAGATAGTCTAGACGGTTAGGGAATTCTAACCAGTTTAGAGATTGTAGGGTAAGGCAGTGGTGTGTAGATGCTTTAGATTTAGTGGCAAATTTAGAGATCTTGTTATAGCAAACTTCAAGTTTTGAGGAGTTGGAAGCAGACAGATTAGTTAGAAGGGGGGCTCCATATAGTAGACAGGGTAGGAGGTAGGTTATTGCTAGGGTCAGCCTAGAGGAGTTTGAAAGAAATTGATTATTCTTATAGAGCATACCTAACTATTGGTGGGTTTTCTTTATGTTTTGGTGTATGTGGAGATCGAATTTAAGGTGTTCATCTATGGTGATGCCTAGGAGTTTTGCAGAAGGGACCACTTCAATAGCAGTGTTGGTTTGGCTTAGGACCTTGAAAGTGTTTTTGTCTCAGGAGGACACCTTGTTGGGGAGGAAAATGAGTACTTTAGATTTATTGGAGCTGAGGGAGAGATGGTTTTGGTGCATCCAGTTCTCTGTAGTGGAGAAAGCTATTTATGTTTTGGTCAGTAGTTCGGGAATGTTAGAGGTGGTACAAACTAGGGTAGAGTTATCGGCATATTGGATGACTGTAGTGTCGGCAGTGTAGAGGTAGAGTTCTTCCATCTGACAGCTTGAGATCTGTCAGATAGGTAAATGGAGAACCAGGATAGAACATTAGGGCAGAGATTAAGGTTGGCGAGATGAGAGAGAAGGTGTGTATGGGAAATCGTGTCGAAGGCTTTTGATAGATCTAGAAGTACTGTGGATACAAGAAGTCCGGCATCACGGGCTTGATTGACTGTTTCTAGGAAGGATAGTAAGGCAGTTATGGTGCTGTGACCAGGACAGAAGTCGTGCTGGGTGGGAGTTAGTAGATGATTCTGAGTTAAGTAGGGCAATAGTTGGTGGTGGACACATTTTTCTAGAATTTTAGATATTGGGGAGAGAATGGCAATGGGACGGAAGTTAGAAATAGTGGTGATTTTGCCTCCTTTGTGAAGAGGTAGAATGTAGGCAGAGTGCCAAAGTTTGGGAACGTAAGACTCTTTCAAGGATCTGTTAATCAGAATGCTAATTGGGAGGGCAATACCTTTGGCTGCGCATTTGAGAAAGGAGGAAGGTATGTTGTCAGGGGCATTAGAGCATGGCTTTAGTTTGGATAGTAGCTTTTTTATAAAAATGGTGGACACTGGTTTGAATTGGAAGTTAATAGGACAGTTGTTAGGGTTGTTAGCAGTTGAGTAGAGGGAGTTGGGTGGATTATTGTTTGGGAATGTTTTGGTTAGCTTAGCTATGGATTCTGTAAAGAAAGTGTTGAAGTGAGAGCTAAGCTCCTTGTCAGTTAAACTAGGGTCAGGGCAGGGATTATTCTTCATCCCAGGGTGGAGAAGGGAGTTAACAGATTTCCATAATAGTTTTGGGTTGATATTATTGTTGGACTGGAGTTTACTATAGTAGTTTTTTTTTGCCCAGATATTGCTTGATTCAAAATGGGAAAAGGTGAATGTGCTAATATGACAAAACCACAGCCCCATTTATGGCCTGTAACTTATCTCAGGATTCCTTAAGGTAGTATCATCTTACTGTTTTTTTTTTCTTAAACCTAACGTGATTAATTGTTAGGTCTGTCAGGTCTTCATTACTATCTTCAGCCCAAGATTCATTCTGGGCTGAACCATTCCTCACTTGTACAGGTGCAGTATTTTCTATTTTCCATTTTTTTACATTTGAGAAAGTAATAGGCACTTATGAGTATTCTCCCTGTCTTTTGCAAGCTCTTGAAATTCATCATTCATATATGCCATCAAATCAAGGAAGTCAGGAAAATCCAAATTACCTCATGAATAAGGCTTCATACTACCTCAGTGCAATCTAAGCTGTGGTGGTGCAGCGGTTAGCATTGTCGCCTCACAGCAAAAGGTTCTCCTGTTCGATTCTTGGCTGGAGCACCTTCTGTGTGGAGTCTGCATGTCCTCTCTGCGGTCAAGTGACATTGAAGACATGCAGGTAAGTGCGAGCGTGAATGGGCGTGCCTTTGTTGAAGGTTGGGCATCGGGCTGGCAACTCGGCACTATAAAAATCCACTGCCGATCATGAGGAGACCGGAGTTCCGCTGTGGCGACCCCTAACCAGGAAAAGCCAAAAGTCTTTTTTACTACCTCAGTGCAATATTGTAGTGTTCTTAGATGAGTAGTAAACAAAATCAGAGAGGTGTTTCCCCATGCACACATACAATCCTTATTTTTTTCTGAATTTACAGTGCTATCTTTCAGTAAAGACAAGTTTATTAAAACTTACCATACTTCCAGAATCATGCAGTATTAGTACTTGTTTCCCATACACTTGTATGTCATACTTTTGGGTTAGTACTTAAGCACTCCTAATAATAGCTGACACAATACTATTTGCAGACAACACTACATCTTCCTTCAAATACCTATATCATATTGTATGATTTAGTGGACAGTTTTCAGCAGTGTGTCCTGTCTTAAAACACTTTAGTTTGCTAATGTTATTTTTAGTTCCATCCCCCTTGGGTGTCATGTGACATTACCTCTGTAGCCTGGACACAGAAAAAGTCTTTCTTTTCCCCATTATCCCTTAGAACAGTATTATCAATATGAGTATTTCTTTGAAAGTTCCTGTGGGTGGAATGATCTCCTGTACTCTGTGATAGATGATCTGTCAAATCATCTTTTGAGGCTGGATTACACTGGTTTACCCAAAAATGAATGGAGAAGGAAAAAAATTTAAAAAACTGATGCATCGGTCATAATGGACTTTAAAATCTACAGAAGTGACTGGAAATAGTCACTTCAGTACTAGATATGTCACTTCATCACCATAATCACCCCCTTTTTCCTATTTTCTACATGGGGTTGGGGTGTCACCTCAACTGTCACCATCTCTCTATTTATTCATTGCCACTCTCCTACCTTCAATGACAGCCACACCTGGCTGTCACAGGTTTTCATTCATACAATTCATCCACCTTTTTGCTGGATGCCCTCATTTACTCATGCCTTCTTCCTGCCGATCCCAAACCTTCTTCTTTACTAGAGTGCCTTCTGCTTTCCTGCAAGTGTGCCCAAAACATCATAATCTGTTTTCCTTGACCTTCTCTACAACTCAAATTACTTAAGCTTCTGCTCTGATGTCCTCATTTCTTCAACTGTCACACAGTGTGCATTCTATCTCCCATCTCAGGTGCTTCATCTCCATGACTTCTCGTGTCCTCAATTGCTCTGCCTTCACTGCCCGGGTGTCATACAATACCCTTAGCAATCTGTGCTAGTTGGCTGCAACCTCTCCAATTGTAGCTTTGACCTCTTCATTCAGACTTCCCTTCTCCTCAACCGACCTTCCCAGATACTTGAAGCTGTTAACCAGTTCCACCATTTTCTCCTTTTCTCCTTCTAGTTCAATTCTCAGTTTCTACTGATTTCCTCCATTTATTGCCATTACAACTGCTTTGTCTGTATTCAATTTCATCCCATGTGCCCACAGTTTTGTATTCCATCTCCCTATCATTTGATGAAGTTTTTGTTCAGAGTCTGCCTCTAATGCCACATTATCTTCTTATAGCAGTTTTGGTAATCTGTCCCCTCTGACTTGCTTGCTGATGTATTTCATGAATAGCATGAGCAGCAGTGGGCTCAGACTTGAACTTTGATGCATATCCACTCCCACTAGGAGCCCCTCATTGAGTTCAAACACTGTTCATGCCTGTCTCACTGGGTCCTTGCACATAGCACTAATTCTAACAGTGTTTCTGGGAGTTTGAACCATTACAAGCCTGTCTAAATCAGTTTTCTTGGGACGTTGTCTTATGTTTTCTCAAACTCTGGAATACCCAGCTGAACTCTTTCCTCATATTTAGCTTCTTCTCAACTCTCTGCCTCAGCACAAACATTGGGTCAGTTGTGCTATGTCTTGAATCTGAACTGCTTATGTCTCATCTTGCTTTCTATTGTTCTGCATATGCGATTATCGGTCACCCTCTCCAGAATTTGTATGCAGTGTGGCAGGAGTATCTGGTATCTTGCAGGCTTGTCAGTGATATAGGTCTTGACTGGAACCCTTGTACATAGAGTACAGAAGTGATCCCTGAATGTGCAAGTATTTCAGCTACCAATAGTCATTAACTTATGCATCTTTCAAATCAAAATAGGGTTTTTGAGTTGCTCCATTCAAGAATGATGCTGCCATTGCATGCCATTCAGAGTTCTGTCAAATGTCATTCTCAGTAATTTGTTTAAAGTTCAACAGTTCAGAAGATGGACATCATCAGCAAGACTAATCTTTTAGAGGACATAGTTGGCTTTTATTGCATGTGACCCATGCCTGGCCTTTCCTGATTGTTTTCCCATCCTTCACCCAGGGTACAGATCAGGGTGCACATTTTTCTTGTTGAGTTTCTGTGGCCCTTTGTTGTTTCTCATCATTTTATATTAAAATCTCCACATTCGTCTGTTGAGATTTTGCAAACCCAATGAGGTATTCATCATGATGGCTGAGCAGGGCATCCAAAACTTGCCTAGTTTCTTGTTCAACATAGTTTTCTCTATGTTTTTCAGTAACAGTATTATCACAGCTCACTAGGTCATATGAAGTATTCCTTCCCCAGATTCTCAGCAATGTGAGATAACATTACTGCCACTAGGACTCAGTTGTCCAATGCAAAGCTTATCGCAGGTAATACAAAAAGCTAAACTTCAAGAATTTATAAAAAGAATGCAGTTTAATCTTTTCAGTGTCAGGCATAGAGATGCTTTAAAAAAAAAGAAAATGATTCCATGTAGTATCTTGCAGAAAACATCGTGACTGCTTTTACTGCAATTTGTCCTTTACAGAAACCTGTAGCATAAAACCAAAAGGGTCCTGTACTCTGCCTATCAGAAATTCAAAAATGTTCTTATGCATTCAAAATTATTTCAAGACCAGATAAATTAGATTACCTCTCTATTTACAATGGTGGCAGTTTTTTCCCCTGAGAACAGAAGTTTAATTTTGCCAAAGCATAAACAATTGACACCTTCTTTGTAGCAGTTTCATTTAAAACAAATAACAGATTCAGGATAATAGTTTTTATAACAGCTTACATTTTTTAGGATGACTTTTTTCTGTCTAGTCCTTTTTTTTTCTAAGGCAACACAGGCCATATAAATATATTATAACAGATCAGGACTGATGTAACTGCCTTCAGATTATAACCCATTTTCTCTTTCACATTATAACTGTATAGCACACAAAACAGGAAAGAGATAAACAGCTCTTATCTTTCTGATTATTGCAAAGCTGAGTAATAAACTATTACATTTTAAAATTACCTGTCCTATCATCAAATTTAATTGGGAAACTGTAGCAGATGATGACAAATCTGCCCATGCAGTTAAAGTCACTTAGAAAAAAATATAATGTACTTATTTTGTATATCTGCATTTATAGATACATACCACCCTATTTTCAAGGGAAACACATGCCATGCATGCTATAACAGACTAGGACTCATCATGGACCTATGTTCTAGGAGAAGAACAACCTTTTTTATGTGTATGTATGTATTTGTCTATGTATCTCTAGCAATCTCTCTCTCTTTCTCTCTCCCTCTCTCATATATATATATGTACGCACACACACACACACACACACACACACACACACACACACACACACACACACACACAGACACACATATTTGTTTTCATGTATTAGTTGGCTCTTAAAACATGAATTGTATACATGTGAGTCACAGAAACATCATGCCTCTCCCAATGAATTGTAAAATTCTGAGTTACTGGAATGGGTTCTACCTTCGGTTTAGCAGGGGTGATAGTAGTGTTTTTGTAGCACTGCAGTTGCCGGTAGATTGGAGTAGATGAAATGTACTTGACAAATCCTGCATTGTCTACAATAGAGAAGGACAGAGATAACATCGACATATTTATCAAGGTACTTGTCTAATATATATATATATATATATATATATATATATATATATATATATATATAAAAATGAAGGCGAGAGAGAGATGTACATAGATATATGTATCAGAGTGCTTGCCTACCTATTTACATATATACACTTATATACTTATGAGGAAGAAAAGTGTGCTTCATGAACTCATGAACACAGATCTATAATTCCTGGTCTGTTAGAATATGCATAGAATATATTTGGCTTGTGTTTCCTTTAGAAAATGGGGTGTTTTTGAAGCAGTACAAGACAAAACATGAATTTTGAATTTGAAAATTTTACAAGTGCTATTGACACCTCAAAAATAACACAATCTTCTCCACATAAGAAAATCCTGCAGAAATATTTGAGCAATCTGACTTGCAAGAAGCTCAAGGTATTGTGTTTTACACATAAAATTTCCATTCTAAGAAAACACAACGGTTTCCAAAAGAAAAGTAGCAGTCATAAACTAAAATCTTTCTGATCAGTAATTTCCAAAAGTAAAGAAAAGTAGCAATTGAAAGCCTGTCTGGTTCCTATAGGTAAGCAAATGTAACGACTTAAAGCATTTTGAGGCAGCAGAGCTGGTAGAATGGTCTAATTGTCCAACACAGTGTCTTCATGTAGCTTGTAAGGAAAATACCAAGACCATCCAAATCCTTTAAAATAAAATGACAGGATAGTGCATCAAAACCCAACAGAATCAAAGTAGTAAATGTATATTAATACATATATGCAGTTCATAAGCATGTTGGAAGAAAATCTTTCTCTACTCCCTTAGCTGTCTGGAAAGAATAGGTTTATAAGAAACTTCTACACATTGTCACTACTGTGCTCTATAACTAAGGGTGTAAAAGGGGCAGAATGAGGGGAGGAACATTGGTAAGATAACATGATTAAATTATACCACTCATACATCCATGAGATTGATAACTGTATCTGGATTATTATGTATCCTTCTGAGAAAAAAGTGCATTGGCAGTCCGTAGAGTGAATATTAAGGGTCCTTGAAACAGTCCTCTGTGCTTTAACTAAGGGAGAAGTGCTCTGTCTCCAGTTCATGATAATTGCTAAATATATGCACGACTTGTTTGTTTGTGTCTTTCGGCTTTTCCCGGTTAGGGGTCGCCACAGCGGAACTCCGGTCTGCTAATGATTGGCAGTTGATTTTTACGTACCGGCTTGACAGGCCTAACGCACAACCTTCAATGAAGGCACGCCCATTCATGCATGCCTCCATGCAGAAGATGCTCTAGCTGAGAATCGAACCGGACAGCGTCTTACTGTGAGGCAACAACGCTACTGCAGCACCACCACCGCGGGATAAATAAATATATGCACAACTACAGTGCAGTATTACAATAAAACTCCAAAAGTTACTGGCATTAGTAAATCTTTAATAAACCCTTCTGCTAGCACCTCAGCAAAATGTGCCTTCAAAGGAATTACAATTCAATTCACTCAGGAAAAAAAACTTCTGACTACTACTACTAAAAAAAAAAAAAAAAAACAATAAAAATAAACAATTTTGTCTCAAGCAACAGCCTCCCAATTAAATTCCCTATTTAACCAAAATAAAGCACATTTCCTTGTACCGTAAGACATTAACATCACCATCAATGCACTCTGTATTTTTAAGCATAAGCAATTTAACTATAATTGCCATTTTGGCTGCTTAAAATGTATTGCCAATTAACTATCCAACATTGTATTTTTTATATTTCTGCAGTTCTTTTTATCTGACAAAGAAACTTATTTTATTTTTTCAAAATAACATGCACTGCAAGGACTCTCGATTACATAAACTACATTCTTACTGCTGCAAAGACTGGTATTGAATCATTTTAGTACATTTCACTAATTATGAAATCACTCAATAACACAAATGTACACATATTGCAGGAACCACAGTTTCTTCCATTCCTTTTTGAATTAGTATGTCATTTTTGAAATTTTACTTCAGGATGTACAAAATGGCATTGATACACTAATTCAATTAAAAATACTATGTAAATTGTATTTTGTAAATAATGAATATTTCATGTTATCATTTGATGTTAACGTAGACCAAAATTGTTTAATCACATTATAAAAGTTTTCTAAGCATGTGTTATATTGTGTGACTAAGAAAGATCTTTCTCTTTTATTTTTTGGTTTACTATTAAAACTGAAATACTTCTTCAAATTATTTCCATCCACCTCAGTTATAGCATTCTTAATACATTTTTGCTAACCTGCTAGTATGCCTTAATGATGTCTTCCATGTCATGCACTTTATTCTGATGCTCTTTGGCAGTATGTTCAACATAAACGTATTGACAGACCATAGAAAACTAGTGTGAAATCACATTCAAGCCTTGATTTAATACCCTCTCAGAAGGACTGTACTTTGTTACAATCACAGGATCATAGGGTCATAGAATCACAGGATATATAAGGTTAATTGGACTAATGACCATGTGTACCTTGTCAAATAAATGCCTTCATTTTTCAAGGCACCTCATTTTTCAAAAAGGGCAAGGCCTATTAGAACTGGTGTAAATTTAAGGGTACACATCAAGCCACCCAGGTTGCATGGGAGGACAATTAGTCACTTTACTTTACCTGCAGAAAGTCTATTCCAGAGCCAGGCAAGACATTGGGTGATACACCTATCTCTCCATCACATTTTATTGATTTACTGCCATATATTAAGACCTCTGGTTTTAGTCTTGGCTGTACAATTTGATTTACTGAGAAAAACAAGGTCAACGGTAAGAGGATCTCTAAGGACATGGTAACTGAGTCTACATGACACAGACTACAGTGACAAAAACTTCTAGACTCTCCTGGCAACTTTGATTCATATAGACAGAAACAGTTTTGATTAGGAACCTCTGGGACTTTTCAAGTTTCTAAGTGTGTCTTTGGGGGTACATGCTGAAGAGTGTATTATATTTTATAATGGATGCAACCAGAGCTGACTATGGAGGAAGAAGCTCTTTTCTTGAATTTGGATGAGATGCTCTTGGCAATTAGTTATAATATGTGGAAGGATTTCCTGACTATACTAGCCGCATACTGATCAAAGCAGAGTGAATTATCTGTGTGGGAGCCCAAATCTCTAGCTACTTTCCCACAGGAAAATGGGGTGTTGGCAATGCTGTAATTTGCAATGATTTGCTGTTTTCTGAATGGGATAATACATCTACTGGTTTTCAGTTTCAGCTTTTCTTCCATGCAGCAAGTGTTTACTAGTGTGAGCTCATACTGAAGGATATTACTATATACAGAAGATTTGATAATTATACTCACTTTGCAGTTATCTACAGATCTGATTAACCAGAGATCCTGGTTTTCTGATTGGTGGTTAGAGACATAAATGACAAACAGAAGACATGAGCAGAGATTCCTGAGAGACATCATTAATCACCTGCTCTTTGTTAGAAGATACACTTGCTAAATGGACTATGCACCAGCTAGCGATCCATCATATCACATAGAGATCAATGCATGGGATCAATAGCTTATTTACAATTCCATCATGTGGTATGGCACTTAAAGACTTGGCCAGATCAAAATAAGCAGCACGAACAGCATGACAACTGTCATCTGTATGAGATACTGTCTCAAAGACATTAACAAGATTTAAAAGACATAATCTACCTTTAATGAAACCAGATTGTTGTGGGTCAAGCCTAATGGGATTTATGACTTATGAGGTCAGTAATGATGCTTTCCATGGCTCTGGAAATGAAACCTGTAAGGTTGCTAGGCCAGCAAGTTCTAATGTCCGTGGTTGGTCCACCTTTGTGTTTTGATGTTACCACAGTGGTGTGACAGGAATTTGGAATTTAGCTTATAGTTAGGCTTAAGTTTAACAGTTGAATAAGTAGTTTGGCAACCAGATGTTTGATAATATTTATTAGACAACCCGCTATGTTATCATGACACATGGAGAAAGGGTTTTTTAGTCATTTCAAGTACCTTAAGGACCAATTCCTTTTTGACAGTAAAAGGTAGGAGTGCATCTGCGCTGACTGGAGTTGGGATAAGTGATTCAGGGGAGACATTGGTAGACAATTTGTTGACCAGTATATATGCAATTCCATTTTGGGTTAGAGTGGGACACCCGACTGTGGAAACTTCAGAATGATGTTGCAAATTATTTCTTAAATTTCTAACATACATGTAGCGAAATAATCCTATGTCTTATGTCTCAAATCGGCTTCTTTAAGCAAGCACCATTTTCCTCACATTGTAGTATATAGTTACATTGCAGCCTAAATGGACAGATTTAAATCTTTGTGTAGGTATACATGGTTAGGTTTTTATCTGTAGTCTGACCCAGGTCAATAATGTACCTTCTTACCAAGCCATAGACTATTAGCATAGACTGTGGCAGAGACTCTGGAGGGGTGACAAAGGTGAGGGAGCAATGAGCAGTCTTGCTGGGTTTTATTAAAGAATTTAAAAGAAGATCTGTAACTGTATTGTATCCCAGTCCTGGCTATGGACAACAAGATGTGTAAGGAGGTATAAAGGAAAGCTCGTTAAAAAGAAGAGGTCAAGGAAAGCGTCACTCTTAATTCAATTTAAAGCCTTTTCAGCATCTAAGGACAGAGGGCCCCACAGAAAATTGCTGCTGTCACTGTCTACTGAGGTGATGTATGGATCTCTGTGTGTTTACCGCTCAACCTCTGAGTGCCCATCCCTCCTTCTCAGCATATCAGACATCTGAGGTGCAAACTGAGCCCAGGTCATCTGTGCAATATTTAGGGATTTATCCCAATATACCAAGGAGATGGTCTACATTAAGAATTATTTTGATATAAGGAGATAAAGAACTTTATTATTTGTACCTAGCAGGGCATTGCTAGGGATGAGAAGCCTTGCACTAGTCTTGTAGAGCAAACGTCACTGACCTGCATCTAACATTAAGAAAATCCTTGTATCATTTTTTTTTACATAGTGCTTTAAATTTTGTGTCAGTTAACTGCCAGTCATTGTACCACTAGTTAACCTTTGACAGACATCCATTGCTAAGTCCAATTTATAGGAACTGTAAATCTGCAGTTGTTAAACTATAGCCTACCAGTGAGAAAAGACCTTCACTTCATTCCAGAGTATAGAGTTTTCTATATTTATTTATTTATTTATTTTACATTTGCTGACCGGGATAGTCCATCTGGGTGTGAGCCCATTTTCAGCGGAGGCCTGGGGAGAAAAGATCCAATAAAACAAGAACAACATTGACAGGTACAGTGTATGTTTTATATAGAATTTAACAGAAATATCTAGAGACAATAAAGAAAGTACAATATACAATAGACACTTTAGTGAAAAGGAGAAAGTTATTACAATATAGTAAAGTCATACATATATATATATATATATACATATATATATATATATATATATATATATATATATATTTTTTTTTTTGGGAGGGCAGGGGTCCATCTTTAGTTGATCATTTCAGTATACTTTAAAACATGTACATATGTATACGCTTACAAAAGAAAAGAAATTATCAAATTATACTCATTGTAGGTAGCTGATAGGTGGTGTTAACAAGTGGGAGTGGGGTATACATGGAGACTATAAAATTTAGGAGATGAAATTTGATGTGAGCTTATGTGGTATTAGTCTGGCCTGGTGCAGGAGCAGAGCCAGTTGTTAGTGAGGTGGTCTTTGAGCAGAGTTTTCAATTGGTGTAGGTTGGTAGCATTTAGGATGTGTTGAGGGATTGAGTTCCAAAGTTTAGAAATATGGTGGGAGTAGAGGGCGTCCTCGGCTTTGTTGTTGCTTTTGGATACTTGGAGGAGTGTTTTGTGTGAGGATTGGAGTTGCTGAGTGTTGGTATATGGTTGGAGTAATTGTAGGGCTGGGGTTCTGTTTGGCTGGTATATTAGTTGGTGAGTAAAGACAAGTTGGGTGTAGGTTAGTTGTTTTAGGAATTCTAGCCAATTTATTTGTTGTAGGGCAGAGCAGTGGTGGGACCTATATGGGGAGCTGGTGGTGAACTTGGCTATTTTATTGTAGGCTGATTCAAGTTTGGTAAGGTCAGTTTCGTTAAGGTTTGTAAAGATGGGAGAAGCATAGAGATCAGTAGATAAGAGATGAGTCCTGGTGATAATTAGTTTAGAATGGCTAGTTAGGAAAGGATTAATTAGGTAAAGAGAGCCTAGTTTGATGTGTGTTTTTTTAATGGTTTCAGAGAGGTGTAGGTTGAATTTTAATTTGCTATCAATTGTGACACCTAGTAATTTGGTATGCGAGCTGGTGTTTATAATTGTGTTGTTGGAGGAGTGGATTTGAAAAGTGGCTGAGGGATTGGGTCTTTTGTTGGGGAGAAAGAGCATGAGTTTGGTCTTGTTTGGGTTCAGTATGAGGTTAGTGTTAGTTAGCCAGGATTCTACTTCTAGGAAGGGTTGTTGTGTTATAGCCTGCAGTTGTGTTAGAGAGGGGGTGGAGCATATCAGGGTAGAGTCATCTGCATATTGGATGACAAAGGCGAGAGATGTGGATTTATGGAGTTGATTTGTGAAGATGGTAAAAAGTAGGGGGCCTAATATGGAGCCTTGTGGAACTCCTATGTTAACAGGGAGCAAAGATGATAGCTCCTGTTGCCATCTAATAACCTGCTGGTGATTAATTAGATAGCTGTAGAACCAAGCTAGGAAGGAATGACTGAGATGTAATGTGGCCAGTTCTGACAGCAGTTTTTGCTGTGAAACTGTGTCAAATGCCTTTGAGAGATCTAAGGCATATATCCTAAGACAATCAGCACTAAAATAATACATTAAACTACTTCCTGACTAACTAATGCTCAATAGTTATTAAAAATGAATCATCTGATTCATAGATGTATCCAAGCACATACTTTTTTCCCATCCAAACAACCCAGTTCCAGTATGATTCTTCCTGTACATTTTACATGCAAATGATTTTCCTGTAACCACTGAAACTTGATCAATATGAGGATAACTCCAGCACTATGATCAGTAACAGAAGAATACCCCACTGTTGTAAAAAAGTTAAAACTAGACTTACTAATCATGCTATTCAGGGTATGGGAATCTGCTCAGAAACATATGAGAAGCTAATGTATTGAAAGGAGCCACCACCATAAAGTTTGTGTTTTGTCATTAAAACTGTTTACTTTCTATATTATTTAGAATAAAGTCACATAACTAAAGACAAATACCAGGTGGCTATGCTATACAAATTACCAAGTTCTCTCCTCATAGTGTGAAGAAAAGCACTTCAGTAGGGCACCTACACTATCTTAAAATTTAAATGTTGTGTCTCTGTTCCCCCACCAGCATACAAATAACATAAACGTAGTACTGCAAGAAAATGCTGTCTGTGGCAAAAAGACAAATTTTAACCATGCATCATACCAAGTAAACATTTGGGGGAATCCTGGTCTAAGAGAATCCCAATGGTGTTCAACAAAAACTATGTGAGACTCTTGCTGAGGGCCTCTCTGGGATTGTTCCTGATCCGGTCATAAAGGTTTTATGAATGCAAAGCACAAAATGTGTTGGATCCTTCACTTGCAAGTAGAAGATGGAAACATGTAAAGCCTTGCTAAGAATTCCCTTTGAAGCTACCTAGACTTTCACCCAAAATGTAAATATCATTTGGGAAGATTTGGTATAATAATCTAACTTGAGGTAAAGGAGTAATCTTCTTTAAAGTGGGGTTTATCAGATTAGCATAATGAAAACGCTCTGTACAAAAACCTAGGTAAAAGGGCTGCCCTCTTTAACAAGGGGAGTGGAAGTTTGCAAGTGACTGACTATTCTGGGCAAAGATCTTTTCTTTTCTTTTAGTGAGGTATGCAGCCTTTTTCTTTTCTTTGTTTTTTTTTTTTTTTTTTTTGTATTTTATTGGGTTCCCCTGTCAATCTCTGAGACTCAGCATGCTGCAGGATGGATCCCTATCATATGCTCGAAGTTTCAAAACTTTGAAATTCATATGATCAAGATCATATGATCACGGTTTTGAAACATTGAATGTTTTGAATGGAGATCATGGAGCAGCGTGGATCAAGAAATTTACCCTTTTCCTCACTGTAGTGCGATCTCCGAGTTGGTATATTTAATTTGCAGGGGTGTGTGGGGGAGTGCAGGGAGGCTTGGCCCCCTCCAAAAATGTAAAAAATAGGTTTTATTTTTTTTTTCTTTTATGTTTGATGTTTCAAAACTTTGATCATATGGTCTTGATCATATAAATTTCGAAGTTTTGAAACTTCAGTCATATGATAGGAATTCTGCAGGGCATAATCATCAAATGCATATGACTAACGGGTCAAGATGCTGAGAGTTCAGGAAATTGAAATACATCTACTTTACAGATAAGACATTCTAGTAGCTTTCCACTTTTCTCCTCAGTCAGCTACAGTGTGAAAAATTGCTGTGATAACTCAGCACCCCTCCACACTGCGGTATTGTATAGGAGAAACAAATGCACACTGATAGTTAATTGAGTTTGAGGGAATCACCCCCTAACAGGTAGTGGCTTGTGTATGACTCAGTGCCTTAACACTCTGTGCACAAACTGGATTACTTAACTGTAGGATAACCTGTAGATATATATGGAGTAAGTCAAATAAAGCATACACCAAAACCAGTGCATAATACAAATGGAATGTATATTACTGTTAAATATAACAGCCACAGTAAATCATGGCTTAGGCATGACAAATAGATTTAAACATAGCTAATATGCAGAGGAATAAGCACATATAAGATAAAATACTTGTCAGTTTCCTTTTCAAGAGCCATGGCTGGGGAGTTGCAAAGGGAGTAGCAACTAACTGCACCCTGAAAGTTAGTGTCAGCATGGTTGCTATTTGCCAGTATTTTTATAGCAACTATTACTAAGATCAATGCTGATTGAAGACTTCCATTGTTGTCTCTGTGTGTGTGTGTGTGTGTGTGTGTGTGTGTGTGTGTGTGTGTGTGTGTGTGTGTGTGTGTGTGTGTATGTTTCTGTATGTGTTAGCACTAACTGCATATAAAAGATGTAGATGTCTGCATATAGTAATGGTAAGAATGCCAGGAAAGTATTAATATGTATCAACACAGTAGCTCTTAACATCCACCATTTTTTTGGTCCTTGAGGATTAGTTGATGAATCCATATTATATTATATTATATTACATTATTTTATATGCTGTATGCTTGATTTCATTTGATTTATGCTGAAACCTAGCACTGTGTATTAACTGCTGAAAAATGCTGAAATCTTATCTGTTTTATTAACTGCTACTTGCTTCTTTACTGTTATTCTGTACAACTGGAAGGTGTAATTTGTTTATATTGTTGAATTTCTGCATATAGTATTTGGGTACAGAAAACTGCATTCTCTCTCTTTCTTCTGCTTATTCCAGCTTGACTAAATGCTAGTGTCCCTTGGCCTTACTACGTTATGCATTCTCTCTTCCTTTTGCCTACTCCGAATTTTAGAGTAAACACTTGCTTCCCTTAACCGGTTTGCTATTAACTGTGTGCTTTTTACCCTCCCAGTGCCTACTTAAAGGCCCCTTTCTCCAAATATGTGCTGTAAACTAAGCTACTCTCCTTTCTAGCTCCTCATACCTCGCTAGTCTTCTATTATCTTTCTTCTTGCTCCCTGCAAACCTGGGAGTCCTCTCTCTGGGCCTTCTACCTTTTCTCTCTTTCATCTTCCAGCCCGCAACCTTCACGCTTTCTCTCTCAATCCTCTGACTTCTATTTCACTCTTTCTGCTTGCCCCCCAGTCATAACCTTCACCTAATTAATTCTTCACTTCACCCCTATTTCACTAATTGTATAATTGACCACCACACTGTCTTCACATTCCAGTTTATCTTACAGATAAATCTTACTCTTCACTACCTTACATAGCCCTCCATCACAACATGCCATTCATCACTACTTACTTTCTATCTATCTTCTTCCTCTTTCTACAACTTCTTACTTATCCTGAAACCATATGTGAATATTAGAAGCCCACTCATGTAACTGCCACTCTTCTTCTCAGACTCACTTACTTCTCTGAAATAGAACCATCTCTATATGCAACATGCACCCCCCCCCTCCTTAAAGAGCTAAAATGTTAACATTACATGTAAAAACTAAAATAAAACTAGCCTCCATACATGAATACAACACAAAGAAAAAATTTCAACCCACTAATTCCATATACACTTCCCACAACCTAATACTATGTGGTGACATTCATCCCAATCCTGGACCCATTCACTCCCCTCTTTATCACAAGAACTGTCACAAAACCCTTAACCTCACTACCATCAACCTCCAAAGAATCAGAAACAAAATTCCAGGTCTCCATGCCTGGACTGAGCGCTGTAAGCCAGATATTGTAGCAGTAACCGAGACTCTGAATACCTCCAATCAGGCTTCTCTTGCCTGAGAACAGATAGGCCCAGAAAAAAAGGTGGAGACATTGCTCTCATATGCCGTGATACTTTTAATATAGTCCCCACATAACACAACTACTCCCACATTTTCTACAGCCAAAATACTAATATCCTATTTGAAAATGAATAGCAGCAAAAGCATCTGCATTATAGTCACATATATCCCCCCTGGAAACAATATCCCAGTACTTGAGGAAATACTAGCCCTGTCATCCAAAATATAGAGAATGAAACAATTATACTTGGTGATGTGAATATTAACTGGTTAGACATCACACTTTATCACCAACAAACAGTATTGATATATTTAAGTACACCCAACTCAGTACTACTACTATAACCACACCTAAAAAAGAAACAATGGCTCAGTATTAGACTGGATCCTTGTCTCTGACCCTAGTAAAATCACCTCCACTTGCACTCTAACTAACAGCATTAGTCATCACCTACTGGCATACATAATTCGCAAATCAACTCCAGTGATCAATATACATCACTATAAGCATACCAGAGCCCTATCCCACTTCTGCCCAACTACCTTTAACAATACCCTATGAAATATCATCTAGGATCCACTTAAAGTCCTACCACTGAATGATGCTGTTGAATTCTTTAACTCAACATTTCTCCTTGTACTAGACAATCTCGCTCCTCTCCAACATTGGAGAGTGAAAGCCATCCAGGTCAGTTGGCTTACCAAATTCACCAAATAACTTAGGAAAGATAGGGATAAAACCTGGAAATTATGGCATATAAGTAAAAACCTTGCAGACTTTGCTCAATACAAACAACTGCATAATCAAGTAAAGTGACTTGTCATCAAAAACAAACAAGACTACTACATTCCTCTGCAAAATGACCATATACAAAATCCTAAAAAGTTCTGGAGGTCTATAAAGTCTCTATTATACCCAGGCAAAAGTGATAATCCCTCCCTGATCCAGACATGACCCCAGCTGAAACTGCCTCACTTTTTTAATTCATTCTTTAAAAACAGTATAGTCAGCCTCACTGCCAACTTCCATTAATCAACCCAATGCCCCCAGACCTATCTGCTACAAGATGACCAAACTTCTCTCTCATAGCCATACCTACCTACGGCATAAAAAAAAAACAAAAAAAAACTCCTACTTAAACTTATATCTGAATCAAATGAGCCAGATAACTTACCACCAGAATTCCTCCAAAAATAAGCAGACTCTATAGCCTATCACATTAGTATACTACTAAACAGATCCATTGAAAAGTCCTTCATTCCCATCATCTGGAAAAAGGTATTTATCCTCCCTCTCCACAATGGTGGAAACAATAATGATATATCTAACTTCTGTCCAATTGCCATCCTCACTCCCATCTCCAACATTCTGGAAAAATGTATCCATAGCCAACTACTTAACTACCTACTATACCACAACCTCCTCTCCCCAACCCAACATGGATATAGGCCTAGTCATAGCACCACCACTAGTCTTATATCTTTCTTGGACACAGTCAACCATTCTCAGGACTCAGGATATCTTGTCTCCTCACAATTTCTTGACCTTTCCAATGTATTTGATACTATCTCCCACCCACTTCTTCTGACCAAATTCTCCAATTTAGGTGTATCTTCACTTACCATAGGCTGGTTTTCCAACTACCTTACCATAGGCTGGTTTTCCAACTACCTTACAGACAGACAACAAACAACCAGATGGCACCAATCCCTCTCTAATTTCCTCAACACCCACAAGGATTCATACTAGGTCCACTGCTGTTCAGCATTTTCATTAATGGTTTCCATACCAGCATGCCCCATGCTAATGTCATCAAATATGCAAATGGCTCCACCATCATCTGCATGGCCAAGTCTACTTCCGAACTACTTACACTCACAGAAAATGCCTTCACCTTCACTGAAACCTGGCTGTATAATAACCGTTTAGCACTAAATGCTAATAAAGCCAAACTCATGTTACTCATCCCCCAAAAAACACTCCTAACCAAAAATGAATTACCATAAACTCACTCAACAACACTTGCCTTGAAGTAGTCCCATATACCAAACTTCTAGGGGTCATCGTAGATGAACACCTAACATTCAACCAGCATATTAACACAAACATAAAAAAAAAAAAAAAAATCAGAAACTAGGAATCCTGCACAGGCACAAACACTTCCTCACCTATGCAGCAAGACTATTCCTTGCCTCTTCCTTTCTACTCCCATCCTTGCTCTATGGTGCACCTCTCCTTACTAATATACAATCCTCTATTACTGGACTCATGCTCCAATAAAATCATGACATTTGTAATCAGCATCAGACACACCTCTCACCACTGCATATCACTCTAATGTCTAAACTGGCTAGAATTTCCCCAGCAACTAACATACCTGCAACTAACCACAACTCATAAGCTAATCTATAAGCTTTCTAGTTGTCCTGACCTCTCCTCTATGTTCACCATCTATCACCCAAATAGATCTCTGCAATCAGTCAATCAGATGCTCCTTAATGTAGAAAAACCTAACTTTTCCGCAGGTCAAATGCTTTACCCATATGCTATAGCAAAACTATGGAATGCTCTCCCTTCTTCAATTAGGTCTACTAGCAACCCTGAATGCTTTAAGATTTTGCTGAAAAAAACACCTGTTCTCCCATTGGTTATGTACATGTACTAGCACTGACTACAAAAAAAAAACAATATTCCTAGCCTTCATACTTTTCCTCCCCATCTCACTGCTCAGACTCCTCATATATACATTCAGTGCTTCCAACTTACTACGTCCAACATGTGTCACCCAGCAACATATAATCTACTATATCAGTTACTTACCATATCTTCTATTCAGTCTTGATGCTTATATAACAATAGCTCTAAGGCTGTCCCTTACTCTCAGTATCTTTAATCTGCTGCTCTCCATCTTTTCCTCTTTACTGCAACACTGCAACACTGTATTGTTCACACATTTGCTGTGATCTCATGTCATCAATTGTATTCTTGTTTGGCTTGCATACTTAAAATATAACATCTGCATAACTAGTATTATCTATTTCATTGTATCCCCTATTCTGTAATGTGGTGTTCTGTACCATCGCTGCTTGATTTCTGTATTTTGATTTTGTAGCTTTATCAATTTGTTTGTTTTTGGTGCTTTTCTCCCTGGGGCTCTATTGAAAACAGGCTCACCCTGGCCCAGTAGACATCCTGGTATACAAATAAATAAATAAATAAATAAATAATTCAGGTTTGTGAACCAGAGGAGAACCCTGCTGTTGTTGCATAGCTTTCCACCTTTTAGCATAAGAATCAGGGGCAATGTCCAAAAGTAATGGGGGGCAAAGGGCTAAAATCAGGGTCTATATTGAGTCAGTGAATGCTTAAAAAAGTGAACGCTGATTCATCAACCCTATTTAAGTGAAATCTTACAATCCCAAACACTCCCTGAACAGTGATTTTTTTTTCCTAGGGAAAAAAAATCATTCCACAAAAAAAAAAAAAAATCTTAAAACAGTATATAATGTGCCTCCCACCCCCCCTCCCCACTACTTAAATATACCAACTCCGAGATCACACCACAGTGGAGGAAATGGCAAACTCTCGAAACCAGCCCAGCGATTTTTTTCCCTGGGAAAAAAATCACTGTTCCGGGTGTTCGGGATTGTAAGCTTTTGCTTACATAGGGTCAATGAATCAGCGTTCACTTTTTTAAGCATTCGCTGATTCAATATAGACCCTAAAATCAGTATCATATTTTACATATTACTCCAATATACTCTGAAAGTTGCTATAACACCAGGATTTGCATTGGTATTGTTTTTAGTATAATATGATGTCTGAAACTTAAATGTCTATCCTTATTTAATGATTATATTCCTCAACACTCTGCCATATAAGCACAGATTTTTAAACAAAGTATGCAGCAAACTCAGCAACATTCTACAGAACTGGAGACGGATGAGAAATATATACCATGGTAGTTTAACAGTGGCTTCGGTATAACTCACTCCTAATGATTGGTCAAAATATGCCAGAAATTGTTTCCTCCATGTCTTGATGGCATGTATCTACAGCTACTTGTATCTCAGTGAGTGTGACTACTCGACTAGTTTCATTTGCCCATTTGTAGCAACTGCCAATTGATCTTTGGCTTATTGTACAGCAGTCAATTAGTGACTTGTTAGACTCTTGGAATATCTTGATACTAGTAAGTTTTTTGTGCTAATTGACATTTTTAATATCTTTCCCTTCATGGATCTTTCAGTTGGAAAGGTTTTGGAGGGTAAGAAGAATTAAGCATGCTTTTCTTCTTCTTTTTGAATGTGTTTTAATCTAATATTTGCACACTTGGATATTACGCCAGTGCACGATTTGGAGGAGAATTATTACTTCGTTTGCCAAAGTAATTGGATTTATAGTCCATGTGTGGGTACTTCTGGGCTGAACAGTTTTTTTCACATAAGTGGATGAGTCAGAGAACATCTGCAGTAAACACAATGCCTTCCAGAGCTCTTTTAGGCACTTGAGAAAACTATGTGCTGTAATGAGCTTCTTGCTGCGATGGGGCCATTTTATTTTATTTCTTGATGGGGGCTTTTCATTACTCTTTTTATTACTGTTGATTGGACTATGGTGTGTGTGTGTTTGCAAGGAAAGGATGGATAGGATTTATTTATTCTTCATAAGAAAATTGTATTTTTGTAAGTACTGTTTACGTACCGTTTCTCTTCTATACTGCTGCTGTGATTATCAGTTTGTTTATGAGTTTATGATTTTCTTTCATGTATGTGCATGTTTATGTGAGATGCATATTTACAGTTTCAAATTTGACTGTTTTGGTTTGTTGTATCTCTCCCCCGGATTCACTAATCTGCTGTGCAGGACTAAACTAGTCCTGCACGTGAGTGGCAGTGGAAGAGGAGGACGGCAGCACACTATGCATAATAATGAAGGCGCGCCGCCAGAGCTCCAAATCCTACACTGAGCGTAGATGAGTGCAGGGGGTGTGTCCAAGAGCACAGCTCTCAGAATAAACATGCCCCTGCAAAGTAGAACAGAAGAAAGTGTAAATAAATGAGCAAAACCACTCATAGGTGTCCGCATATCTCCAAAAGTCCCCATGTGTTCAACAGCAACAGTACATTGAAATAAAATAAAGAAACCCTTGTATTTATTTTATTAAAACCCCATGTACAGCTAACCGTAGGTGCATGGGTTTGCCCATGGCTTAGCTACGGTTAAAGCAGCTGAAAAGATTGATGAGGATAACAAGGAACATATATGCAAATGAAGCAACACAGTAATAGTGGAGTGGTTAGAGCATCCGCCTAACGAACAAGCATTCCCAGTTCGAGGCCCACTGCAGCACAAATCATTTTCCATGAGAAATCTGTATACAAACATAATTTTACATCGTTTTGCCATATAATCTACATAATAACATTTAAATGTGAACTGGAGTACTGCATGAAATGCACATGTAAAGTGTAAGTGTCATAATGAATAAGGCACAAGTAAGCATTCCCGGTTCGAGTCCCACTGCAGCAAAAATCATTTTCCATGAGAAATCTGTATATGAACATAATTTTACATCATTTTGCCATATAACCTACATAATAACATTTAAATGTGAACTAGAGTACTGCATGAAATGCACACGTGAAGTGTAAGTGTCATAATGAATAAGGCACAAGTAAGCAGGTCTAAGCACAAATAAGCAGCGGTAATCATGTGCAAGTGTGTTTGCACGAGGGTTAGCATTGCCCACACAGATTAAGCAAAGTAGAAGCTAACTGAGTGCAAGAAACTGTAATCAGAGGTTAGCAGTGCTTACCGTCGCACAAACCAGTGCAAATCCACTTACAACCGCTTTAAAGTGCCTAATCATACTGGATCCAACGGCCCATGTTCTGCCCAGCAACAAAATAATCTGCCTCTGCAAGGCTCAAACTCAGGACCCTGTATATAATAGTCACAGTAGTTAACCACTAAGTCATCATAGCAATAGATAAGCAAGATGAAGGCCATACATACCATACATCCACATGGTTTTATATATATATATATATATATATATATATATATATATATATATATATATATACAGCAATATGTGTGTATGTATATATATATATATATATATATATATATATATATATATATATATATATATATATATATATATATATATATATGCAGACATATATATATATATATATATATATATATATATATATAAGTATATATATATATATATATGTGTGTGTGTGTGTGTGTGTGTGTGTGTGTGCGTAGATATACACAGATATATAGCTATGATAGGAAACAGCACACAAGAATGACATACGTTCACAGGCTATGCCAATGGAAGTGAGGGGCCCAAACAAGAATCATGTAACACATAGCATGACCTTCCCCCCCCAGCCAGACAGAGGAAACATACACACAAACCCACAAACAATGTAAATAGTCCACTGCTCCCCAGACCACAGGCAGGATACAACCGGGGGGGTACACAGTGGACCCGTGAAATCTAATCATGGAACACAGACAGGAGCGTCCCTTGCGGGACACCCCAAAAATTGTCATATTATGGGAGGAAGCCAGTGTGATGACCTTTCTGGGTGGGGTGTGTACATACCTGGAATACAAGGGTGGGAAAGCCTGATGACCCATGGGTCGAGATAACGTACAAGATGGGTCCTGTGAAGTGGAGAGTGGGCAGCATGTAGTGGTATGTTCAGACCCGACCTGCACCCAGAGTAAGGATGAGTGCTGTAGAGGAGGTGTGGGTGGGGGAACTATGGGGAGCTAGTTATGTGTCTAGGTGTGCAGGTGTTGGCTGTAGTGGGTCTATACGGACAGCCCAGGGATGTAAGCAAAAGTGTTCATTGGGCAGAGGCATCACCCAACGAGCAGCCATACCCACTATGAGTCCCACTGCAGCAAAGTCTAATCTACATGGCAAAGAACGGAATAACTAGATGTAAATGTATATATGTAGAGGTATGTGTGTGTATATCAACCCATAGCTACATGGAGATATACCTCTCGATCTGTAGTACAAATGTATACATACACAGACAGAATACATATAAAAACCCACACATAGATATATACATATGCAGACACCCATGCACCCATGTGTCATTATATATATATATATATATATATATATATATATATATATATATATATATATATATATGTACTACAATATATAAATATATACATGTATGCATACATATACAGATATATCTGTATATAGTAATGTAGATATATATATATATATATATATATAAATATATATGTGTGTGTGTGTGTGTGTGTGTGTGTGTGTGTGTGTGTGTGTGTGTGTGTGTGAGTAAATATACACATGTATATAGCTAGGATATAATACAGCAGTTACGAATTACGTATGTTAACAGGCCGTGCAAATGGGGGTAAGGGGTCCAATCAACAAATGTGTAACACGTAGCAACAACCCTCCCCCGCCAGCTAGACCGGTGAAACATACAGACACACAAAAAAAGTAAATGCACCACTGCTTCCCAGACTACAGGCAGGAGACTACCAGTGGAAGAGACCCACCAAGTCTAATCTTGAAAGAAAGACATGTATGTCCCTTGTGGGACACCCAAAAATTCAAACATTTTTGGATTTCCTGCCATTACACCGATGTCAAATGGCAGGCCACGCATGTTCCCAGTGTACAAGGTAGGGGAAGCCTGTTGATCCTTGGGGCGAGACAACATATGTGATGGGTCCCAAGAAGTGGGGAGTGGGTAGAGTGTACTGTTGTGGCCAGACCCGACCTGTACATGGAGTAAGGAAGAATGCCAAAGAGGACGCGTGATTTGGGAACTATGGGTACGAAATTATGGGCCTAGCTGAGCAGGTGTTGGCTGGAGTGGGTCTATGTGGACTGCCCCAGGGATGTAAGCAATAGTGTGCATTGGGTAGGGCTGCCACCCAACGGACAGCCACTCCCGCTAGGAGTCCCACTGCAGCATAGTCTATTGTACATGGCAAAGAATGGAATAACCAGATGTAGATGTACAACTGTAGAGGTGTGTGTGCATATATACCCATAACTACATGGAGTAAAACCTTCCCCTCTCCGTAGTACAAATGTGTACATACAGAGACAAAATATAATTAAATACCCACATATAGATATATACATATGCAGACACCCATACATCTATTTGTCGTTAGACATATATATATATAGATATATATACAGCAATATATATATATATATATATATATATATATATATATGTATATGTATATATATATATATATATATATATATATATATATATATATATATATACAAATACAGATTATATATATGTAGAAATATATATGTATATATGTGTGTAAACATAGACATATATATAGCTAGGATATTAATAGAATTATGTGTTTAAATTACATCGGTTAACCAGGTAAGTCTGGCTGAGCTTTTGGGTCATTTACAGCAGAGGCCCGGGGAGAAAAGCTCCTTAGGACTAGAAAACTATTTATTAAATAGTAGTATACAGCATATATATATATATATATATATATATATATATATATATATATATATATATATATATATATATATATATATATATATATATATATATATATATAATACATATTGCTAGATCTATATCTATGTTACACCAGTTAAGGATTACATATGTTCACAGGCCGTGCCAATGGGGGTGAGGGGTCCAATCAACAACCATGTTACACATAGCATCAACCCCTTCCAACCTAGACAGGCAAAACATACAAACACACGATACAAGTAAACACACCACTGCTTCCCAGACCACAGGCAGGATACTACCAGTGGGAGAGACCTGCCAAGTCTAAACAAAGGCATCAATATCCCTTGTGGGACACTCCAAAAATTAATGATCATCGGAGTCAGTCCCTGTAACAATTTATCTAACCAGGCTGTATACATACACGGACCAGTAGGTTGTGCAAGCCTGATGACCCATGGGTTGAGACAATGTACAACATGGGTCCCGACATGTGGAGAGTGGGAAGTGTGTAGTGGTGTGGTTAGACCCCACCTGCACCCACAGTAAGAATGAATGCTGTAGAGGCGGGGCAGATGGGGGAACTATGGGTATGCAATTATGGGCATAGGAGTGCAGGTGATGGCTGGCTCAGTTGTATTCGGACTACCCCGGGGATGTACGTAGTATTGCGAATTGGGTAGAGCTTAAACCCATACCTCTTAACCTCTAAAAGCAAAACCACTGGACAGAACCTAAACTGTTGGGGGGACAAATAGGGACAGAAAGCACATATTCCACATACAACCTTAGAAAGCTGATAGAATAATACGTTATGCATTAGCATGACTCGTCTGAAGGATGTGGAGTCTTAAAACCAATTACTTGTCTGTATTTAATGGCATCAGTTCCCAGGTATTTGCCAGACAGGTGCAGATTGTAAGAGGAACACATCAATATTATGAAGCAAACTCTGGACAGGCCGCGGATACTGTTCAATAGACAGGCATGCTTTCCGCTAATGGGCAGCCATTCCCAATATGAGTCCCACAGCAACACAGTCCAGTTTACATGGCAAAGTATGGTATAACCATATGTGTTGTTGCATAACCCACTACACAACACCTATGAACACATGGTCACAACACCCCACTGTCAGCATGTAAGCCAATGTAATAGGCATCACAAGGTATTACTGTAGTCGTCACCCCCACCCAGGGGTGTGAGTGTCCAACACAAACACCAAATGCAGTGCATATGCACAGCTGTTGTCGTAGACAACATGGCCAGCTGTGGACCTTCCCTGCAGCCATCCTGCACATCCCTGAATAATCCCCCTACTAACACCTCCCTTTGTGCCCCATGCACACCACGTACCTATCACCCCCTGTTCCATTTCTATTAATGTCTATGGGTACACATAGGTGGCACCCTCTTCCCCCAATATATTGCCAGTATCTGGAACCCCAACCCACATGTACTATCACAGCTGTCCCACAGGACACATGTAACTAACACATGAAGGAACACTACAAGCACACCTGGAGCAGCACAGGGTCACCACCTTGTGAACCCCCCCACCTCACACTCTATACCACTACATCAACTAGTGATACCAACACCTCTTGTCCTGCCTCACATACAAATCCCAACATCCGATATACCTTCAATATTGCTCCCCATCCAATTATACCTACAGGCTACTATAAAGTTATAATGTCACCACCACTACCTACTTACCTACTCCTTAGCTATTCACCTCTACTGTACCACACAGGTATGGAATAACTACACCTACCCCAAATACCTGCATGTAACCTATCCAGACCTGTGAAACAGGAATACAACCTCATCTTAAACTGACCTTTGTCAACAGTCATACCTGACATGTAAACCTGACCCAAGCATGGATAATACTGACAGTTTAACGTAAACTAAGCATGATTAATGGGGGATGTAGCTATGTTATGTCTGTTACCCTCTATGAATGTGAACACCCCAGTATTAATTGGGATACATAGCTGGGGTCAATGTGGAGTTCTACACCCGGGCCATCGCTGACAATGAACAAGCATACAGTTCGAGTGTCCCGGCTGACAGATGTGAACAAAATGCACGATGTTGCATGTGTGTATGCAGGAGCAAGCTGGTGTAAGCCTGTTTGGCTGCCGGTATGTGAGTACCACAGTGGTGAAGCAATGTAGAGGCTAACTGAGTGCAAGACGCCACAACCAGAGGTCAGTAATGTTGTGCTTTGTGCAAACAAGTGCATACCCACCTACAAATGTTCTACAATGCCTTAGTCACTCTGTAGCCAACAGCTGTTGCTGTGGCCATTAACAAAATAATCTGCACTGCCAGGTTGCAAACCCATGACCCTGAACACTATAGTAGACGTGAGTTCCACTAAGCCATGGCAGATACACATTCAGCTGCTGTGATCACAAACACATTATCCAGCACAGGCATCCAACAGTATAGGAAATGTATATAACTGTGTAGATTAATACCAGAACACGTGTCCATTGCTCAACCACAGTATTATGAGCAGTCTATGTGCAGCACAGAACAGTGCCTGTCCAATCATACTGTGAGAACAGTAGTCCTACATGACACTGAAGGGAATAATGATATACGGTGCACAGAGTGGGGGCGTGTGAGCATGCTTCATGCACAGTATGTCATACCTGGGGCGTTGGTTCTGTGGAATCGGGAGATGAGGCTGGCCAGGTGTGTGAGCAAACCGCTGCTACACAATACCCTGGCAGGATGCTATCAGTGGGATAAACACTGTAGACCAGCTAGGTCTACTCTTGACACAACAACAGGTCCGTGCCTGGCGGGATGAAACAACATTTGTGGGTCACATCGATGTTACCACCAGTATTGGAGGAGGATCAAGGGAAGGCTGGTACATACATGGACTAAATGGTTGAAGAGCCTTCAGATGCTTGGATGGGGGCAGTATACTGGAGGTGTACCAAAACGTGCAGAGAGGGAATTGTGTGGAGGTGTGGTATGGCAGAGCTAGCAACTGGGGAATGGATGGATGCTGTGTACGTGGAGCTCGGGAGCCAGGGGAAGGGAACATGGGTATGTCATTATAGTAGACATATGCAAATAAAGCAAAACAGTGATAGTGTAGTGGCCAGAGCATCCACCTAATGCGCATATTCCCTGGTCGAGTCCCACTGCATCACATCCTATTTTCCATGTGATATCTGTATGTTAACTTTGTTGTGCTGTATAACCTACTAAGTAACATTTATATCTGCACAGGAGTACTGCTTAAATGCACATGTGAAATGTCATAATGACTAAGGCACTAGTAAGCATGTGTAAGTGCATAACAGCAGTAGTATGCATGGATAAGCAGTTGTAGGTGTATGTACGTGTATCCGCTCGGGGGTAAGAATTGCCTATATAGATTGAGCTAAGTAGATGCTAGCTGAGTGTAAGGAAATGCACCTCGAGGTTAGCATTGCTTAGCACTGCGCAAACCTGCATACACCCAGTATGACCGCTCAAATGTCCCTAACTCACTCTGTATCCAACAGCCAGTGTTCTGCCCTGAAACACAATATACAGCCTCTGGAAGGCCCACACCCAGGATGCTGCACATCATACACTATGTGATTTACCATTAAACCATGACAGATGTACAAAACCACTCATTCCACATGCATATCATCCAGCACAATCAGTCAACAGCACAGGGAATGTAGTAATAACACACCACACAACCTCTTAATGCATGAATCCCGGACATAGTGTGCCATAATATGGGTACATATCGGGATATCGGTCATATCCTGCTCTAATACACTTCAAACATTGCAAGTTACACAGTTATATGTGGTAGAACACATATATTGCTGGAGATGATAAGTCTGAAACACGTACGTGTTGGCACAAATGATTGACCTCAGTCCTAAGGTCATCCATGTCAATTGCCAAGAGAATGAGGTACAGGCCACACATATAGGCCAAATGTGCATGGACATATGGACAGCTATACATCTATAAATGTAGAGAGATAGACAGCTATAGGTATATTTATGTGTATGTATGACTCACAAATAACCACATAACAGCAATCATACATAGATAAATTAATATGTTCAGTGTATATATCCATATATATATATATATATATATATATATATATATATATATATATATATACATGCACACACACAGATATATATATATATATATATATATATATATATATATATATATATATATATATATATATATATATATATATATATATATATATATATATATATATATATATATATATATATATCCATATATATATATATATATATATATATATATATATATATATATATATATATATATATATATATGGATACATATACATAGCTAGAGCTATATCAATGTCCAGTTCTATCCCTCCATATATGGGGGTGTAACATATATACTTATGCAGATATATATAACTACACACACACACACACACATATTTATATATATATATATATATATATATATATATATATATATATATATATATATATATCTATATATGTGTGTATATACAGATAGACATGTGTATATGATTTCCACATGGGAATGGACTCCTTACCCACTCCGTATTACATAACAGACCATGAGCACAGTTAATGGGGTTGGGGGCACAAATGAGGGACACATGGTAATTACTGCTATGTAATCCCCCCCAGCACTAATGGATATGCTGTGCAATCCAATATCCATCACATGCAGTACTTGACAGCAGGACCCACCACAACACAGCTACAATGCTCCAACAGTTATCCATGTCACCTGTACATGTCAGGCCAATATCTGTAACATATCATGCAGATACGCCATTGTACCATAGGGAATGTACTATGTTGAAGGGCTACACATTAACACACATCCATACATTCACAATCATGTGCAGGTATATATATATATATATATATATATATATATATATATATATATATATAAGATATATGGGATATATGGGTACATACACATATACACAGACAAAGGGTATTAGTAGCCATACATGTGTAGCAGTAGTGTGGACGTACTGGGTGCAATGTATATCCCCAGTCACAAGCCCTGTAACCGGTACCTATGACATGTGTGGTGTGACAACCAGCTCCACAAAGGGGATACTTATATTGCACATATACGCACTTATAATTTAAAGGACATGACACGACACACAGGTATGTATACAGAGACAACCTTTATTTGTGTACCATACAATAATGTATGCCATTACTGACAGCACATGGATGTTGATGTATATAACCAGTGATGGATGCAAGGCCCACACAAAACAGCAGATGCAGACAGTGCGGATATATAACATACTATGGTGTCCAGGCTAAACCCTTCAATTCATACAACAGTTGACAATGGATTTGCCTGCATGATACGTAACAGTCAACAATATCAGATGTAGTTCAGCAGCCTCCATTTACACCCTGTAGTCAAGCCCAAGGGGGACATTCATTACTTGTGGTAATGTCAATGTATCTGTCACATGTATGGCCCCTGGCCAACAAATGTTGTGGGTGTCCACACTATGACTGGGATGATAGTAGGAATGCTAGCAGTAGTTAATGATTGGCCATTACCTTACAACCCCTACCTGTATCACAGCAGGACAAAGGCTGCCATATATGTGGAGGACAAAGGCAGGAACGTAAGGCCATACCTGCAATATTGCAGTAACGCACTCTGGAACATGCTGGTGTTACAGGATGTGTTGCAACATACCCTTATGCAGAAATAAGACATCAGGTACACAAATGGATATAGCCATGTACTGCTAGCATGCAACACACACACTGCCAGTGTAATATCTGACACAGAACCTGTGTGATGGACAGACAACACATGATAGGCACACCTCTGGCCAGCTAGAGGATAGGCCCACAGTAGTGAGCTATGCAGACAGACTGCAGTCCAAGGTAAACTAGTATGTACACACACACACACACATACACACACATGCGCACACGCGCACACGCGCACACGCCTGTCCTACACCATCCTCATATGTGCCACTCACAGAATGACCCTACAACGGGGTTTGTTGCAACATATGTCCAATGAGGGCTATGTAGTCAGTAACTGTCATGGCCTTCACCATCAACAGACTGCAGTCCTTACACTACCTTTTGCATTCCACAGATAGATGCATTGTGGCTAACACATGACACCAAAGGCACAACACTGCCCAGTCTGCAGATGTGGCTGCAGATGGGGATTCCTGATATACATGGAACTGACATGGTAGTTATTGTGACATGTACAACAGGCATAGCCAGACAAGCACTGTTAATCCAACATTACTCCATATGCAGTATAGCAGCACTTACAGTTTGTAGTCATGTCAGGCACATCCTCCTCCTGTTTGTTGCCCTCTTCCGCAGTGTATGTTGTTAGGTAAATCCCCAAACCATCTGAACTGTTTTTGCCAAACGACAGTTCTAGCTCCTGCTCACAGTGACAGACAAGGGCCAACACCACCAGGATGTTCCCAGGTACTGGAGTGTGTTTCCATGCAATTGGCTATGGAAATGTTACCACACCTGTTCTACATGCAATTGGCTAGGGAAGGGCTGCAATTCATGCAGAGGCCATCAGCTGATCATGAGCATCACATTAAATACACATGCTACTACCTAAGCAATGCAGGTGTGGTCCTCCACATCTGCCAGGGAGGGAGTGGAGGAGGCAGACAGAGGCAAATACATGTCAGGGAGGGGTGGGAGGGTAAAACCAATGCATGTTTGTGTCACACACCTACCAGCACAGTGTATCAAACACTCAACAGCTATGTAGTGCTATCACAGTTCGATGGTGTTATTGGATGCGCCACATGGGTTATCTGGTGGGGAGCACTCAGAACATATATGTGATGGTGAGTAACTTCTGCAACAGGGATATGGTAGATATACAGTAGGTGCCGCACATGTGCCTGTCTGCATGAAAAGGTGCCAGCGTCAGCACAGGCACACTCACACAGGGCAGCACACACATTAACACACTTGGCAGGGCCAGGAGTGCAACCTGTCACTAGTAGGATTGCCACAACACATCAATGAGCAGGGAACACATGCACCACACAGATGATATGGAGGTTGTATGAGCAGTGAGTATGAGGGGTTGTCAGACATAAGGCGGCATGCTTCACTGTGCCCTGGGGGGAGTAGTGCATGTGTATGTGGACATACGCACTATACAACACACACATGAACACATAGGGTCCAGTTAGGCATGCATGGGTGCATGTCTGTACAGGTGTGTGGTGGCCAACAGTGCCAGCAGGCTATACAAGGGTAGGCGATGGGCATACCTTTGCATCAGCCCACATGACAATGGTCTGCATTGTGGCACAGGCCTGTAGCTTCTGCATTTGCCTGCACAGGTGGGTATTGCATCTGTCTTCCAGTCACCTGAGTGACTATTGTGAGTGGCCAATGCTGTGCATCACTTGCCATGTATGTGTTTCCCAGTCCATGACTTGGATGGTGTCTAGGATGAGCACACCTCCCACATGCATGTACAGTGACATGTGGAACTGTACCTGGGGTGTCTGGTCCATGCTGTGAACACAGCTTATCATCAGATGTGCCAGTCTTGCCCACGTGTGGCTGGGAGTGTGACTGGCCAGCAGATTTACCCTGCACCTACATTGATAGCATGCTAACAGCATTTCCTGATGTCAGTGTCATCTGTCCATACAGGCCATGTTGTCAGGCATGGTATGCCCATTGTGAGTCACATGTAAAGGCACAGTGGGGTTGCTAACTGTGATTGGCAGGCCTTGATGTCACATGTATGTGTATGGCTTGCACCCCAGCCTCTCAGCCATTCACATCTGTTATCCCTGTATGGTTGACATTGTGATATATAGTAGGGCCACCATAAATGAAATTATCAAAACCCCTCCACATTGCCCACAGGTGTCACAGACTCACAACCACCTCTACACAGGATATGAGTTACAAACACACACACACACCTGTCATGTCTGGGAGTAGAACCCCTACCTAATTAGTTTACTACACTACAGCACTACGCAGTTATATTATGCGCCATGGACATTACTGAAGTACGTCTTCCCCAAAGATGTATTTCACAATTAATGACATCAGCAGGACTACCAAATTAGGGCATTTGTAATATACTGCGAGTGAGTAGCCTATAATGCATTGCTCCATTCACAGACACTGAGACACACACATCACATCCGGAACTGGCATGGATGGAGATGGAACACTACCATCATTGTAAATCACACTACAGCAGTACACAGTTACAGAACGTGCTACTGCGATTACTGGGCTATCAATTTCTCAGAGGTGTACTTCTAGGTGAGTGACATCAGCAGCCTTGGCAAAGTAGAGTATTTGTATTGTATGGAGTGTGAGTAGCCTAAAAAGCATTGCTCTCTACCCAGTTAGACACACACAGTTGCCAGGGCTGTGGTTTGAACACCTACCTAACTAGTTTATCACACTACAACAGTACGCAATTATAGGACATGCTACGACGATTACTGGGCTAGCACGTTACCAGAGGTGTACTTCTAGGTGAGTGACATCAGCAGCCTTGACAAAGTAGAGTATTTATATTGTATGGAGTGTGAGTAGCCTAAAAAGCATTGCGCTCTGCCCAGTCAGACACACACATACACACACAGTTACCAGGGCTGGGGTTCGAACACCTACCTAACTAGTTTATCACACTACAGCAATACACAGTTATAGGACACGCTATGACAATTACTGGACTAGCACATTCCCAGAGGTGTACTTCTAGGTGAGTGACATCAGCAGCCTTGGTAAAGTAAAGTATTTGTATTGTATGGAGTGTGAGTAGCCTAAAAAGCATTGCTCTCTAACCAGTCAGACACACACACACACACACACACACACACACACACACACACACACACACACACACAAACACACTTGCCAGGGCTGGGGTTTGAACACCTACCTAACTAGTTTATCACATTACAGTAATACACAGTTACAGGATGCGCTACAGCAATTACTGGGCTATCATGTTCCCAGAGGTGAACTTCTAGGTGAGTGACATCAGCAGCTTTGGCAAAGTTGAATATATGTATTGCACGGAGTGTGAGTAGCCTAACAAGCATTTCACCCTACACAATCAGAGGCAGGCAGACACACACACAAGCACACACTCACACAATTGACAGGTCTTGGGTTATTACTACTACCTAAGTACTCTGTCACTACAGCAGTATGCAGTTATGGGACGCACCATGCATTTTACTGAGCTATAGCTCTCCCAAAGGTGTAATTCACATTGGATGACCTCAGCAGGCTGGTCATACTACAGCTATGGGGAGGTCAGTGTGTGCATGGGCCATACTCCATTCATGTAGGGGTTGACATGCCACTTGTGGGCACACACGGGGTCATATGTCACAGGTGCGTGTATACAGCTACTAGATGGCTGCTTCCTTGTACCGTCTTGTTGCACAGCTGGCATGTACACCACGTAGTCTGTCATGATGACAGGTACTGGTGGCTAGTATCCGCAGTGGGTTACAGCTGCACCTCATGTGTTGGAGGCTCTCTGGCTGTGTGTCAGTTGGGACAGGTCTGCATGGCTCATTGCCACGAACACCCTCTTCCACACATCTATGCCCTTGTACCTGTGGCTTATTATAGTGTGTTGTCCTTACATATTTGTCTGTATTCCTATCCACTGTGTGTGCAAGGCAGGAGTGTTGCATAGTGACATGGGTCCGCACTGAGAACTGCAACTTCCAGATATGTCTGGTCCACTGGTGTTTGCAGACATGGCCTTCATGTGTTTGTGTGTGAGCATGCCCAGTATGACCTCTCAGTATGCTGTTGACTGACATTGCCTTCATTCCCTGTGTGTGTGAGCATGCCCATTATAGCCATCTGTGTTGCATGTGTGGATCACATCCAGGTTGTTTGTACTGCAGTGCTGACCTTTTGTTGTACACCGACAGGTAGCATGCTGTGTCTGCAGGGTATCCATTGGTCATTTACCATTGACTGTTGCTACATTTCTGTATAGCGGGAGGAGGAACACCTGACTGTTTCTACTGTTCTACACAGGAGTTGGGGGGGGGGGGCACACCTGACTCTATGTGTACGTTGGATGGCGGGGGTGCACCTGACACTTGTATACATTTGCTAGGACTGTACTGGTTTGTCAGGTACTCCATTTCAGTCTTTAGTCTTACCTATCCTGCTGGCTAGGGCTTACCAGTGTAGTACAGATCCTAGCTTTGTTTACCTACATATTAGTGTCTGACATCCTAGCCTTCACAACTTACATCCAGCTGCCTGGCCTGCTGTGGTCTGTCTGTGTAGGCCTGGGGGAGGGGTTAACCATAGGGCATATTTGGAGGCCATAGTACAGCATTTGTTTGCGTTTGTCTTCACCTGTCGTGCTGGCTGAGACTGTTGTTGGATATGTGATCCTTCCTGACTGGTATGTGTGGCTCTTATGGACACCAATGTCACTCAGGCCATTTCCTGCAGTGGGTTTTGTCACCCTGTGTAGTACTGGCTACTATGGTGACTTCAGCATGTGTTACAGATCTCATGCTGCCACTATGGGTGTCTACTCTCTGCTGCCTTGACATCTGGCCACCCAATTCCCTTGCATGTTCACATCCATACCATAGCTACAGGTAAAAACATTCTACTCCATTTGGCAACTGGTAGGTTGATTGACTTACCTTGAGGGTGTGCCAGACTTGAGGATGGTGCTGGAGGGCTGCCTATGTCAGATGCACGTAGTACACTCCCTATACATGGTTGGGCACAGGTAGTGTCATGTTTGGTATCCCTTTTACTGTCTGTGCAAGTCAGAGAGAGGTGTCATTGTGTCAGTGCATATGCTATGCATTGCCTCTTTGCTAAGGCCAGGGCATACTGGGCACGCCCCATTCTGCCTACTGGGACAGGCTCAGGTTGTTCCTCCTCCTAGTCACTCTGTACCTGTACAGGCCTTGGCATTGGTGGGGGCTGTGTGGCCATGCCCCATGCTGTTCCTGCTGCAGCTGTTTCCGCAGGATCATATTGTGTAGCATAGCACATACCATTACTATTTGGGTACATGTTGCTGGTAAATCCTGCAGGGCTCCACCAGATGTGTCCAGACACCAGAACCATGACCTGAGCATCCCAAACACATGCTCTATTATATGTCTGGCCTGTGCGTGTGCTTCATTTTGGCATTGTTGTTCAGGTGTGTGTGCATTTCTGATGGGTGTCATCAGCCACAGCTCCAGTGGGTACCCAGCATCCACCATTAGGTGACCGTAGGGGATGTCCAAATTGGAAAATCTGTGGTACAGCTGCATCAGTTGCCATATGTGTGAATCATCATAGCTTCCAGGGCAGCCAGCGCACACATTCAGTATAATGCTCTGGGCATCACATAACACCTGGCAGTTGATGGAGGGGATGCCCCTGTGGTTGATGTTGGCCCTACCCTGCTCACTGGGTGGTGCTTTGATGTGTAAGTGCGTGCAGTCTATAGCACCCACTACTCCAGGGTAGTTAGCTGTTTGGTGGAAGAGATGCATATTGCGGGTCAACACCTCACGTGTGTTGAGGAAATATACATGCTCACTGGCATGTGCTGACATGGCATCCAGTTGCTGGTGGAATACTCTGGATGCTGATGCCTGTGAGATGCCCATGTTATCTATCCCCAGTTGTAGTTTGGGAGGTATCTGTGGCTAGTATACCTAGGCCTACACATACCTTGGTATCCACTGGGATGGGTTCTCCTTGGCCAGTGTGGTGTGTCAGGTGTGGCCTGCACAGCTCAACGATTTGCTGTAAGATGTCTCTGTCCACCCTATAGCACTCCACTATCTCCAGCTCATGTAATCCCTGGTAGGTTACCCTGGGTCTGTACACTCTTCTCTGTCTCCTCAACGTGGGTTGTTTGGCAGCATTGACATCATCACCAGCCTCAGCCTCTTGCACATGTTGTTCTATGTTTCCTGCTGCAGCCCTCCTCATTTTGTAGGCTTGGTTTTAAAATTTCCCCACTTGCATACACTGGTGGTGTAGAGTGTGGAAAAAACAGGGGGGTAGGTGTTTGCTTGGTTTATAGTTGTGTTCTGGGCTGGGCTGATTTGCTTCTTGTGTGATTAGCTGATTCTGATACATTTCACCTGGCAGCTCAGCTAGTTCTCCTTGATTACCTTCCTACTGCTGTTTTCCCTTTCCATTGCCTCCCTGTTTAGGTCCGTGTGTGCGCTGTGCAAACGGAGTACTCAAATGTGCACAGAGCTACTTTTTCCTGGTTTAAATTCCTTTTTCTTCCTGTAAAACCCTGTGCGCGGTGCGCATACCACCATACACTTTGTAAAGAGTGCTAGGCAGGTTTAGACATACCCCTAGCTTAGCTGTGCTAAGCTAGGAGCAATCCCGAGCCACAGGTCTCCAATCCACTTAGAGTAAGCCTGACACACACCCCCATGATGTCACCTATATCCTAGTCTTGCACCCAGCTATTTATACTCTTACACTCTTGGACCTGCCTCACACTCTGGGAAAATCTGGGATTCACTAACCTTTCCCTCATTTGCATAGGATTGCCTGCTAATGCATAGTTACATGTCCCACATTGAGCCTTCCCCCTTAGCAACCATTACCCACTGGCCAGGTTGTCTTCTGCCTGCCATTGACTTGCATGGCAGAATACTGATTTTAGTTAGCATGCTTATTTTAAGTTTATTTTATTATTTTCCCCCCGATCTCGTTTGCGTGTCACTGCCCTATGCTTAACCAGGCGAGCTCAGCGAAAAGAAAATTAAAAGTTGTTTATTTTTTTTTTTTACAGTTTGCAATGCCAATGGCCTTCTACTTGGACATTGGCATGCTTCTTCAATGATATGCAGCCTTTATTTGGAGCTATCATAGCTCCGTTTTGTAGATTGCAGAACTGTACTCGGTTACTAACCGAGTACATTTCTGCACATTGCACTCGTCTGCCGGACAGCTGCCACTTCCTGGATCGCATATTACCCTCATTTGCATGGTTTTCACCTACAAATGAGGGTAATTTGCATACAGGAGCTCGGTCCATGCTGGATTAGCCTAGGAGCTCACGTACACATCCTGGGAGCTCGTTCCTGGATTGCACATCAGCCATATTGCCGAAAATAGCTCTTAAACTAATCCTGCATGCTATAAAGGGCCTCATAAATCCAGGGGTCTTAGTGTGTTTTATGAGAACTTTTAAAGCCTTTTAGGCAGAATGTTGTAGCATTTAAAGTGCAATAAGCTGCTGACACTTATCCAGTACGTCTAGCTACTTAACTATTTCTGATTAATTGCTTTCTGTTATATATTAAATAATTAGAAGTGTATCAGATTATCAAGAGAATTTATTTTCAGTGATTCCAACACTACACTTTGATCTCCATAAGCACATCTATCTAAAAAACAATGCCTTACTAACAACACGACATAAAACATAAATTCAAATGCAAATATCTCTGTCCCAAGAGACACTTTATATCAAAACTGAAATAAGGTGGTGACATCCAGCTAAATCCTGGTCCTTCTCCCCAACACACTCAGGATTTACCTCACCCCCCCAAAAAAAAATATGCATCTGAATCTTTGTTGAAAAGGCATAGACATACTATTCCTCAATATGATCCTTAGAAGTATACACAAAAACATACTATATATGCATGCAGGCATTGTCCTATGCTCCCCAGATATATTAGTCACTACAGAAACTTGGCTAAACCAGATATAAAATACAAATAAATTCTCCCACTATGCTACAACATCCTAAGAATCGATAGAAAAAAACACAAAGACTGGAGGGGTAGCCATTTTCATACAAACATCCTTGAAATGACTCCCCATGCTAAGCAGTACTCCAGTATAGCAAAACAGAAATGCTGATGTCTCAGCTAAAGCTCAACAGTAAATAGAGAATTTGCATAACAACTTTATATATATGCCCAGTAACAATATTAATACTGCTAAATAAATACTATGCTCAATATTCACCAACATAGGACATGAAACATTCATACTAGGACACCTCAAAACTAGTCACTCTGGTGCCGTAGAGTGATAATGCCAGAAGTATGGCCCAGCTGACCTGGGTTTGATTAGCAACTCGGGCAACTGGTGAAGCACCAGGGAGAGATGTGCATATCCATCTTGGGGTGGGGGGCTGTCATTATTGACACTCCCTAAGGGGAGGGGTGATCCAAATAGGGGAGACATGATCAACGAGTATGGGGTTGGGGAAGGTGGCCAGAGCATATAAAATAAGACCCCACCACCAAACTGAAGCACAGATAACTGTGCCCACCAGGATGCCCTTAAGATCCAGCCCCAGACACACCAGAGCAAGTTCAGAAGGTGGTAGGAGGATGGTGGGCAGACCTAGCATGGACTAAGGGCACTTGGGTCAAACAAGTAAAAATGAAGTTTAAGGAGACCCAAACATTTATTAAAAAGAAACATGACTGGCAACTAATATTGTCAGGCAGCCCACATAAACTATAAATGCATATACTTTCACTCAACTCATCAGTGCCCCAACTAGGTGTAAGGGAAATATCAGTAGAAAATCGATTTTGGATTGGATTCTCACCTCATCACCAAATAAAATAACCACCAGTGGTTGCTTACCAGACACCATCAGTGACCATCTTCCTACCTTTGATGTAAGGCACCAAAACAATACCCACAGGTAGCCACAATATAAGCAGACATACAACCTCAGCAAATTCAAAATACAGATATTTATTTCTTACCTTCACTTAAGTAACTGGGATTTTATATAACAAATACCTTTACAGGAAGAAGACTCAGAATTTAACAAACTATTTCAAATTATATTAAACAAACTGACTCCCATTATACCTCTTAGGAATTCTGGACAAAGTTAAAATAATTAGGGCATAAAGGTCCAAAAAATATTGTTGTTATAAACTTAGGAAGTTGTTAGAATAACAGGTTTAGCATTAGTGTATATTTTCAGAAAGGTATGAATTCTGAAATTCAAATGTCTGTCATTAAATATTGACTTTAATTCTCATAGATTTGTCAGGATGCCACAAATTTTTTAAGGAAGTGATCAAAAAATCTGAACAGTTGGGAGGTATAACTCCAATTAGAAAAAAAGTATAAAATCAAACCCAGGATCATGTTTAACAAAAGAAACTAAACAACTTATCTACATCAGGAACAAAGCTTGGAAACAATAGTCAGAAAACATATTCAAAAGCTACTGGCAAAATTTCAGACTTCTCAGAATCTATACCAAATTCCATATTAAAACAGACAAAATAAAGCTTCTATACTAACCTCAAGGGGAAAAAAAAACATCAACATAAAAGCTCTTCTGGGCATCATTGAAAACTCTTCCACCCCATGGTCTAAGAACCACACCAACACCATTGACTAATAATAGCAACTATGTCATTGCTACTGAGTTCAACAATCACTTCATCCAACAAGTCAGAGATAATTTCTCCTCAATGCTCCCACCAACTACATAGCTAAATTATCTCATAACTTCATCTTAACATGTGGCCTTACCTCAAACAATTAACAAACATCTCTAAAATCTAAAGTTCACAAATCTAGCTCCAGATAACCTTCCAGGCAAATACATTAAAATAGCAGCAGCCCCATTGGGCTACCCAGTCTCCAAACTTATCAATTGTTCCATTACAGAGAGCCATGTCCCACCCCTTGAAAAAAAATATTACATCTCACCCCCTCACAAATGCAAAAATTCAACAGAATTCTGTAGCTACTGACCTATTGCAATACTTCTCCCCTATCAAAAATCCCATAGAAACATATTCCCACACAGCTGCTTGAGCGTCTCACTGCCAAAAAACACCTCTTTCAGACTCAAACAGCTTTCTTCCAACCCATAGCACCACAACTGCCTTTCTACATTGTCACTAATGAAATCAATCATCATAGAAATGCAGGTCACTTTGTCTCATCTATCTTTATCCAAAGCTTTGGCTCTGTCTTTCATCCTAAGTTACTAACTGAATTTTTCTCCCTAGGTTTCTCCCAACCTACACTATCCTAGCCAAAGCTTTTGTTCCGGTTTTTCATCCTAAGCTACTAACTGAATTTTCCTCCCTTGGCTTCTCCCATCCTATGCAATCCTGGTTCAATAGCTCCTTAGCAAGAGATGAGAAGCTGTGAAATGGCAATAGATCTTCTCAACTTCCCTTCCATTTCCTGTAGGTGTCCTCCAAAGCTCAATTTCTGCTTGCCTTCTATTTAATATATTTATAGGCAAGCTCTACTCATATACCAAACAAGAAACCATCATGCAGTATACCGATAACTTCAACGCCCTCTGCACTTTAGCAAGTCTTATAAAACTCCATACAATCAGCCAAGAATCCTTCACATCTGTTAAAATCTGGCTAACCAATGCAAGCCTGCTCTTAAATCCTAAGAAAGGCAAATTTTATTCACACCCAAACAATTCTCTGCCCTCAAACACTCTTTTGATATCACATCAGCCAGCAATACTACCATATGAAAGGTAACCCATACAAAAGGACCAGATTTAACTATAGATGAAAATCTGAAATTTGCTCATCCCATATAGTGAGTCAACAAAATAAATAAATAAAACATCAAAAATGTGACTTCTCTAACAGTCAAACACATTGATAACGTTATTAACAAGAAGAATCATTGCAAGGCTTGATCTTCTTCTCGCACTCCTATATGCATTGACCACATTTACAGACTTGCAAACCACACAACAAACAAAATTAGAGGCAGGCTACAATTAACAATTTGCTACAAACCTCAAGAATCACCACTGTCTTGTTTATAAACAAATACAGTGTTTAGAACCAACACAATATCAAATATACACCTAGCTTGTTATAGCCCATAATTTTATCCATAACCCCAATAATTGCCCCTCCATAAAAACATTCTTCAGCAGTATTCATTGTGGAGAGAGTTACAATCCAGCATAAAACTGATTCTGGCCTTCACAAAAATCAAACAATGTTTCAGGAGATGTTCTGTATTTCAGTTACATCACCACATTTTGGAACAAGTTACCAGGACCACTAAAACAAACAGGCAAACTGAAAGGCTTCAAACCCAAATTAAAACAATACCTTGGTTGTACTCATGTACCTTAGGAAAATATAGAACTTTCAAGCCATTACCATGTCTGTAAGACACCAAGCTAATTCGCAGCTTAAGCACCTACAAGTTGATTGCATAGCTGTAGACCATTATTGCATGTTGTCTTTATTTTTTATTGTAGTGTTTTCCTTAGAATTGTATGTATTACAACATTATTGTTTATATTTTTATTGGCATTGTTTGGAACTTTTCTCCCTGGACCTCCACTGAAAAGAGACTTTTCTTGCCTAGATTGACTATCCCTGCCAACAAAAATATAGACCCATAAATAAATAAATAAATAAATAAATAAAAAGTACAGCACTTTCACATTTAACAAAATACCAGAAATAATATAATTGCATCATTACAACAATGCCATATCCTATATGCAAAATAAACAGAAAAGTATTAACACCAGCTGATTTAACCTTTATGTAAATGCTGGATAGATGAAAATGTTGTTAACTTTTTCATAAATGCAGCATATTATCCTCTGTAGAAATTTCAAGTTGTTTAAAACTTCTCTGCATTTAATAATATTTAAAATGTGACTTCACAGACTGCAATAATAATAATAATAATAATAATAATAATAATAATAATAATAATAATAGCTAAATACTTGCATATAATTAATGGAACCCCAACAGCCAAGCAGATCAGCTGCATCTACCCTTAACATTTTATTCTAATTGTGTAATGATTTCTGACATAATCACTAAAGGCTTCCATTAATTGACATATTTTTGCAAACCTTGATCAAGTTGTGTTGCTTTCTTGCTTTTTTAATGTTATCATGACTTTAGCTAGGCAAATCAAAACAGTGCAGTTTTCTTAAAGATGCACTTAAAATAAAGTTATGGATTGAGAAAATTGATTTTTCTTGCATTTTGGAAACTTTTTGATGTGGCATATATTACAGAAAAAATACTATAAACAGTAGCGAGCAACTGTGACGTAGAGAACTCAGCACAGCTCCTCGTGGTATCCAGCAGAGTTCCTAGAGCAGCAGAGGACAGAAAAAGCAACTTTCCAGATTTTAAGTATTTTTTCTTGCATTTTTCGACCATTTGTGCTATTCGACGACTGTTTCTGTCTATTTTATAGTGGTATTACCTGTTTTTCCTGTTTTTATAAGCTTTAATTGTTGGTTGCACTTCTTAGTTTAAGTTTGCTTAAAAGTTAAACTACAGGCTAATACACTCAAGTGTACTAGCTTTTGATAGCATTTAATCGAAAAGCAAAGCATTTATTGTGCTTTCTGTTCTGTCTGTGAAATAAACTTGAAAAAAAAACAAAAAAATATTCTTGTTCTCCTAACTTTCCTGGCTAGTTTGTTCCAGTGATCAGATTTTGCTGATCCCTGGGCTTTGTCTTGGTTCCTGTACTTCTCCATTTTCTTTGTTTGGTCAGGGGGAAGTTTCTTTACTCACCAGTGGGAGTGGGGAGTACTGAGCTGCCTGTTTGTCCTCAGAGGAGTGGTTTAAGACAGTAACTTGTAGTTCAGTGGCCATTTTGGGTAATTTCCTGCCTTTTCCAGCCCCCTGCTATAAAGCACGCTTTGGCAGGCTTTTCTGGCTGTAGAGAACTCAGCACAGCTCCTTGTGGTATCCAGCAGAGTTCCTAGAGCAGCAGAGGACAGAAAAAGCAACTTTCCAGACTTTAAGTATTTTTTCTTGCATTTTTCGACCATTTGTGTTATTCGACGACTGTTTCTGTCTATTTTATAGTGGTATTACCTGTTTTTCCTGTTTTATAAGCTTTAATTGTTGGTTGCACTTCTTAGTTTAAGTTTGCTTAAAAGTTAAACTACAGGCTAATACACTCAAGTGTACTAGCTTTTGATAGCATTTAATCGAAAAGCAAAGCATTTATTGTGTTTTCTGTTCTGTCTGTGAAAAAAAACTTGAAAAAAAAAAAAAATATTCTTGTTCTCCTAACTTTCCTGGCTAGTTTTTCCAGTGATCAGATTTTGCTGATCCCTGGGCTTTGTCTTGGTTCCTGTACTTCTCCATTTTCTTTGTTTGGTCAGGGGGAATTTCTTTACTCACCAGTGGGAGTGGGGAGTACTGAGCTGCCTGTTTGTCCTCAGAGGAGTGGTTTATGACAGTAACTTGTAGTTCAGTGGCCATTTTGGGTCATTTCCTGCCTTTTCCAGCCCCCTGCTATAAAGCACGCTTTAGCGCGGAGTTGCCACTAGAGCAGCATCGGCAGCCGGTTTAACAAGGTTAAACTTTTTCTGGCTCCATAAAGTCTGTTCTTCATTTTTTTCCTTAGAACTGCTCTACTAGTAACCTAAACAGTATATCCCTTGACTGAAAAGCGCAGCACTTGTTCCTAAAAGTTTTTTTTTTTTCTCAAAAAAAAAAAAAAAAAAAAAAAAAGCTCAGCACTTGTCACTTCTATATTATACAAAGTCCCTCACTTGAAAACCCCCCGCCGAGGAGTACCCACTTCCTTACTAAGTCCTCTCTTATTCAGTCTCATACCTAACTTCTTAATTTTTCTAGCATGTCGAAGGGCCAGATGCTGGCGTCCTCTCCTGCCCAGTTGGTGACTCTGGGAATATTGAGGAAATGTTACAATTGCCTCATGTACACAGACAACCCTCTCCTCCTCCCACATAACACAAATACTTGCGAGAGATGCAGCTATTTAGCCAAACTGGAGGCTGAGCTCTCTCAACTCAGGACTTGCAAGACCAGACAGGAGGAGAGGGCAACTACACACACCACAAAACCAGCCTCACATAATGCTACCACACCACTGAATCAAACACATAAACACACAAAGACATACTCGGAGGCTCTGAGTAAAAATTTACCTAAACAGCAGAGGCCTCCAAAGCAGACACCCAAACAACTGCTACCTCAAGACACCCCACAAGCAACACATAAACCACAAAATCAGTGTGCAAAGCAGTCACAGCCCTTAATGCCAAATACAACACCAAACATACTTGTCATAGGTGACTCTATAGTCAGACACACTGACGTCCCACTCACTAGGCTGAACAAGGAGAGGGTCACAGTAAGCTGCCTATCAGGTGCTAGAATCCGCCACATAACACAAGCACTTGGGTCACTCCACGGCAAGTACAAATATGACACAGTCATTGTCCATGCTGGTGTGAACGACCTGAGACGTACCTCCCTGGACTACATGAAAAGAGACATAGAGGAGCTCTCTGATTATGTAGCCCAGGCAGGTATGACCCTGACCCTGAGCAGTATCCTTCCTTCACCAAGAATGATGCCACAATATAGAGACAAGATGATCAGCTTTAACAATTGGCTTAATGTCTGGTGTCATTCAAAGGGGATCCAGTGTCTGTCTGCCTGGGATGACATGCTTGACAAGCCATGCTGCTTCGCAAGGGACGGCTTGCACCTGAAACCCCTGGGATTCCGGATATTGGCTAAGGCTCTTGCCACCCCCATAGTGCCTTTTTTAGGCAAGGCTCAAATTCTAAACCTACCACCCTAGAAAACAAAAATGGGAAGAAACTGAGGGTAATGCTGCTCAATGCCAGAAGTCTAAATCTCAAAATGCATGCACTCGAGGCCCTTCTCAGTATGGAGAACATCGATGTCTGTACTGTAACTGAAACCTGGTTCAAGGCTCCTGAGAGCACCCCGGCACTATTAGGTTTTACCTCATATCATGCGTTCTGGCCCCAAAACCCGGACCACACCACAAAAGGAGGGGGTGTATCCATATTCATAAAGGATTCCCACACTTCCAGGTTGGTGGCAACGCACGAAGCTTCGGAAACCATCCAGGTGCAACTAACCATAGGCAAAACTGCTGTACAAATTGTAGCATGCTACAGGTCACCCTTTCAAACTCAGGAACCCCACACAGCCTTCCTGAAGACACTGGAGGGTATAAATGTATCTCCAAACACCATCATATTGGGTGACTTCAACTACCCGAATATAGACTGGGAACATTACTCAAGCCCTAACTTTCTAGCCCAACGGTTCCTGGAGTTCATAAATTCAAATGTCATGGAACAGCTAGTCACTGTTCCCATGAGAGGAGAAAATATACTAGATCTCATTATCACAAACATGGGGACAAAATGCTCCACACCGGAAGTATATCCCTCATTGGTGAGATCTGATCATAAACTAATCTCACTGGAAATCCACATCCCGCCCCCACCCCAAACAAAAAAGACCACAGTGAAGAACTTCTCTAAAGCAAACTTCACACTACTCAAGACTGGCGTGGTATCCTTCAAGGCCCCTGAGCCAGTGGAAACCACAACCCAAGCTGCGGAAGCCCTTACAAATGCCTTCTATGAACACCTCCAGGACTGCATGGATCAGGCAATCCCAAATAAAACCAAGACTCTTTCCACAAAGGGCAAACATCCAGTCTGGTGGACCCCAGCCATTAACAAACTTTACAATAAGAGGAGAAAGCTATTACATGATAGAACAAAATCCATAAAAGGGAAGTCACCCCTGATCATTATTAGTAAAAAATACGAGCACTCATAAAATCAACTAAGGCCAATTTTGAGAGAAAAATTGCCATGGATTCAAAGGACAATCATAAGGCCTTTTTCAGCTATGTTAGGAACCTGGGTGGAAACTCCCAGATATGCTCAGAATTAGTCCAAAATGATACAAAAATCACTGAACCCACAGACATTGCCAACATACTGGCAGACAGGTTCAGTGCAAACTTCACCCCCCTAAAGGAGAGATAACTATCCCAGCGGAGTGTAGCCTCCCAGACATCTCAAATGCACAGATGAAAGCTGCTCTCTCTAAAGCTAAAAACACAGCATCAATGGGACTGGATGGTGTCCCCGGCTGTGTGCTACACGAGCTAAATGAGGAATTAAACCCGCACATAAGGCAGCTGTTTAATCTCAGCCTTACCACAGGATACGTGCCCAAGGAGTGGCGTACGGCAACTGTGGTCCCACTCCACAAAGGCGGTGCCTCTACGGACCCTGGTAATTACCGCCCCATAAGCTTAACAAGTCTAGTCTGCAAAGCTATGGAGAGGATCATAATGGAGCTCATAAACAAAGATATAGGGGACTTGCAGACATTGGACCCGACCCAGTTTGGCTTCGTCAAGGGCAGATCATGCCTTTTGAACTTGGTCGACTTCTTCGAAACAGTCACCAAGGCCATTGATGAGGGAAAGGCAGTCCATACAGCCTACCTTGACCTTGCAAAGGCTTTCGACACAATACCCCACTCGGGTATTGTAGAAAAACTTACCAGCTTAAATGTAAACCCATATGTCACAAGATGGGTTGCAAACTGGCTTAAGGACAGAACCCACAGGGTTAGAGTTGCTGGCGCTATGTCAGACTCCAAGCCGGTCACAAGTGGTGTCCCACAGGGCTCGGTCCTTGGCCCCTATTGTTCGGCATCTACTTCTCAGAAGTACAGGCCAACATGGGAGGACTTTGGCTGACAAAGTTTGCAGACGACTGCAAACTGGGCGCCATAGTGGAAAGTGCATCGGACACGGATATCCTTCAGAAGGGACTCACAGAAACAGATAGCTGGTGCCAGAGCCATGGCCTGAAGTTAAACACCAAAAAATGTATAGTCATATCCTTTGGGAAAAACAAGGTAACCCCAAGCTACCATATAGGTGGCAATCCACTAAGCACAGAAGAGGTTATCAGGGACCTGGGGACCCAGGTTGACAGTGGCCTTTCTTTTGACACTCACATTGCTAAAGTGGTTAGAAAGACCTTCTACATTGCCCACCTGATCATGAAGGGATTCACATCCAGATCTAGTGAGGTCATTGTTCCCCTGTACTCTTCACTTATCAGACCAATGATCGAGTACAATGCCCCATTCGGGATGTATCTCACCCGACATCTGCAGCAATTGGAGAGACCCCAAAAGTTCCTCACCAAAAGGATAAAGGGACTCCAAAATCTGTCATATGCTGCCAGATTGAAGAAACTCCAGCTCTATCCAGTCGCATACCATCTGCTCAGAGGTGACATGTGCCTGACATACAAGGCCATGTCCAACCCGGAATTAATGGACACGCTCCACCTCAAAAAATCCAAATCCACCAAAACCACTAGAGCAAGCGACTTAAACCTTAGCACGGATATAAATAGGACATGCTGGAGGGATAGATTTATCACTCAGAGACTCCCTATGCTGTGGAATAAAATCCCGGTCCATGTGAGGCAGAGCACCTCGCTGGCTCTGTTCAAGAGAAATCTTGACCTGTGGATGGGAGATCATAGGTTTACCCCGGGAATCATCTCTGTGTCACTGCTGGACAGAGGCACAACAAACTAATGGACACAGTATTTTTTCATATAAGGGGTGGCGTAAGCCACAAAACTTTGGGCTAGGCTTATAAATGCCTTAGGGCAGATAGCCTAGTATAAACCTATGAACCTATACTGTTTTGACCTACAGTATTTTATAGAGACACTGCACACAGCGCTATACATTTATTAGACATGAGTCCTAATATTTATGGACTGTAAATTGCAATGACCTTTTGAGAACTGTAAACAAATATGACTTATTTAAAAATGCAAAATGTGAGCATGCCATATACTTTGCTGTTCTTTATGTATGCGCTGTGAATGTTTTTCTCAGCATACACATATTTTTTCCTATAGAATTATACGTTCAGTTGAAATATAATTTTATCAGAATACCTGTCAGATAACATTACTGCATAGTAGAATAATACATTCTGGCAGTTTTTTAACACTAGTATATCAAAAATGAAAATCAATGGCAGCACAGACAAGTGAAGGATTAATAATATAAGAAAAATGATTTTCAGTTCACAGCAGTAGTATATTTTACTGCTCCCTAAGACCTGCAGGCTCAGTGAGTCAGTAGTAGGATTAATATAAAGGGAATAGAGTCAGCAACATGGAAAGTAACTGCATAACTGAATATCATTAATTTTAAAATAATGCTAGAATAAAAGGAGAATGTTTTGGTGACTACCCTCTGAGCTAGTATGTTACAAACATGGAAATAAATGTTGGAAACTAAGAGGATGTAGAGAAGTGTACCTTGTACTGATCTGACTGTGGTGTGTGGAAACTGATTATTCTAGTAATGAATAAAAACAGGCAAAAATGAATAACATATCACAGCCCATCATTTTGTGCAATAAAAGGATTGCTAATGAAATTATTAAACTGAGATTCTTTGTCATATCACACATATTTCCCCATTTCACTTTTATATCAAGCCCTGTTATCTTTGAATGTTTTTCTGAAGATCACCCTGCTTTGTCTTGTACACACTTTTGAGGTACTAGGAATTTTTTTCTTATATCTCCATATTTTGTTCTTCATGGTATGTATCCTAGTGTTCCTTACTCACTTTTATACTGACTTTTGTTTTAAGTCTTCAGTCATCACTTTTTTATTTTATTGAACAATCATCAGCTGTTCACAGAAAACAATGCTGTTTTAAAATGCAGATGAACAAATCTGCATGATGTCTGGTCTATGCAGTAGCATATAGGTTCATAGGTTCATACTAGGCTATCTGCCCTCGGGCATTTATAAGCCTAGCCAGAATGTGTTTGGCTTTCGCCACCCATTTTAAATTTATTTTAATATGCCCTTTTTTAAGGTTAGTATACTGTGCCTCTGTCTAACAGTGACACAGAAGTGATACCCGGGGTAAACCTACGATCTCCCATCCACTCATCAAGATTCCTCTTGAAGAGAGTCAATGAGGGACTCTGCCTAACCTGGACTGGGATTTTATTCCAGAGTGAAGGGAGCCACTGGGTTATGAATCTGTCCCTCCAGCATGTCCTATTTATTTCAGTGCTGAGGTTCAAGTCTCGAGCGGGTAGCTCGATGGGATTTGGATTTTCTGAGGTGCAGCATGTCCATTAATTCCGGGTTGGACATGGCTTTATACGTCAGGCACAAATCGCCTCTGAACAGGCGGTATGCCACTGAGTAGAGCTGGAGTTTCTTTAACCGGGCAGCATATGGCATCTGTTTGAGCCCTTTGATCCTCTTTGTGAGGTACTTTTGGGGTCTTTCCAGTTGCTGCAGGTGTCTGGTAAGGTACATCCCAAAAGGGGCAATGTACTCAATTATGGGCCTGATGAGGGATGAGTAAAGAGGCACGATGACCTCCCCTGATCTAGATGTGAATCCCTTCATGATTAGGTGGGCTATATAAAATGTTTTTCTAACCACTTTGGCCACGTGGTTGCCAAATGAGAGATTGCTATGAACTTGGGTCCCCAGGTCCCTAATTACTTCTTCTGTACTTAATGGATTACCACCTATGTGGTAATTTGTGGGCACTTTGTTTTTGCCAAAGGGGATGACTATACACTTTTTGGCATTTAGCTTGAGGCCATGGCTCTGGCACCAGTTGTCTGTTTCTATGAGGCCCTTTTGGAGGATGCTTGTGTCGGCTGGAGAGTCGATTATGGTGCCCAGTTTGCAGTCATCTGCGAACTTGGTCAGCCACAGTCCTTCCGTGTTGACCTGTACCTCCGAGAAATATATACCGAACAAGAGAAGTCCCAGGACTGAGCCTTGTGGGACACCACTTGTAACTGGTTTGGAGTCTGACATGGCTCCAGCAATTCTAACCATGTGGGTTCTGTCCTTGAGCCAGTTTGCAATCCATCTAGTGACATAGGGGTTTATATTTAAGCTGGTGAGCTAATCTATAATGCCCTAGTGGGGTATTGTATCGAAGGCTTTTTCGAGGTCCAGGTAGGCTGTGTGGACCACCTTCCCCTCGTCAATGGCCTTGGTGACTGTTTCAAAGAAATCAACCAGGTTTAAGAGGCAGGATCTGCCCTTAACATGTATATTGCATGCTACTGTTGTTGTGTCTTTCGGCTTTTCCCAGTTAGGGATCACCACAGCGGAACTCCGGTCCACTAATGATTGGCAGTAGATTTTTACGTGCTAAGTTGCCGGCCCTGATGCACAACCTTCAACGAAGGTACGCCCATTCATGCATGTCTCCACACAGAAGGCGCTCTTGCTGAGAATCGAACAGGACAACGTCTTACTGGGAGGTGACAACACTACCGAAGCACCACCACCGCAGTATATATTGCATGCTACTGTTAATCTTCCAAAATATCACATCACCTGTAACTTTCCTCTTTTTTAGATTACTGGTTGTTAGATTTTACTTTAAAGTGTGATTATGTTTGGAATCCATTCACAATATTACCTTACCTTATTGTCATCACATTCTTCATCCAATGTGCAGGTCTCCTCTAAAATGATTGCATTGAGAAGCACATCTTCTATTTTTTCCACAGTTACCTACATTTCATCCCTTCGCATCCACTTTTGCTAAGGCCATGTCATATTTTTCTTATTCCTTAAGTAACGTCTGATAGATTGTGTATGCTAATATCTATCAAGTCTGAACTTACTTGCATGATAATTAGTTTAATCCTATTTAATGTAGGTTTAAAGTTTTTGGTTCAATTTACAAATATTGATTGTTGCATTTTATGTTTTATTTAATTAGTTTATTTTACATATTAATTCTAATTTTGATGTATCTGATTTTACGGATTTTGTTTCATGTAATGTAATGTTTTTGAAAGATTTATATTTGTTTTTTAACTCTACACAGTGCTTAAAATGCTTTTTTTTTCTTTTTATAGTGTTAATACTGTTTAATGTCTTGGTGAAATGCATAGAGTTAGGATAAATGCTGTCTGATGCACACAGATGTGTGACAAATAACAGTGCATGAAGTTCTGTTGTGTGGTCTATGAAATAGCTGGTACTATAGGCTAACGGAAGGAGTTTTTTGATGAGTAACTAACACGGCTCCTAACCACTTTTCCCTAAACTAAGGGAAAAGCCAAAAATAATGATAGACAAAGACCATAAATTAGAAACATTTGTAAAGAACTGACAGCAGATACAAGGATGATACAATAAGTAATTGTACTGGCATGCATTTTTGGATGCTCAAGAACTGTAGTCCAGTTCTATGGTGTAGAAGGCTACAGCCGTTATTACATTGCAGGTGACCTGCATTCATTTAGCTGCTTGAGAGCAAGTGGCTGCTGCCAGGTCACCTCTCCTGGGGTGAGGGATGTAGATCACCACAAAGATGACATCTAGAGGGAACATTAGATGTTACCCAGTAGATTTCACCCCTGCTGAGCCTGTTTTGACATGTTGCTTAGCACTAATGATGCAGGGGGGAATTCAGCATGCAGAGGCATGTTTCTCCTCAAGAGATGACAGTAGCAGGATCAGAGGAGCTGCTGAGGGAGTGGAAGCACTCCCAATGTGGGGGGAATGGGGTAATCCACCTCCCAGGACCAGCAAGCATGCCACTTCTCAAGCAGACCCACTTCCTACAACTCAGCTCTTAGCAGGGAAAGAAAGGGTTGGTTGGTATTTGCAGGTGGGAATGAATGCGCTGTAGGGCTGTTGCTAAACTGAGGAATGTCAGGTTCTCACATCATGTATGGGCTTGTTGGGTTTTGGTAATAGATTATTCAGGCAAGGCCCTTGGAGGGTAGTAAAATTATTAATAAAATCTGTAATTGTATTACCTGGAATTATACTTTAACCCACATTATTTTGTCATAAAATCAGAAATTGTATAAGCTGAAGGACAACATTTAGCAGCAAAATCAGGGATGTTTCTGACAATTAGGGACCTTGAAAGGTATGGTTTCAAAGCCTCAATTAAAGAATCAAGCTCCTTAAAACTACAATGCATGATATTTCATTTATCACAAAAAAAGATGTCCTTGTATTACATTATGTATTTTAATGCATTCATTTATTTCTTTTATTCCCACTACAGCTTCCAGCCATCATCCATGACCTGGGACCCCTCCTTGACCATTTGCTAAGCTTTACCCTGACAGCTGTCCAACTAACTGCTACAGACTGGGGCTCCACAAGTGAGGACATTTTTATTGTAATCAGTCCATGGAAGTATGTGATGGTGAGAGCAGGGTGTCTTGATGTGTCACCACCCTTACTTTTATGAATTGCCTACCAACTGCCCTGCTCAATTCTCTAGATGCATTACATATGCATGTGCTTCTAGATTAGCATTATTGTTCACCACCAATTACTGCTAGCCCTTGGCTGCAAAATGTGCTACTCCTCTGGGACAGCTGAGACAGCAAAATGCTATGAACCATATTTCACAGCCAACTCATTGGGGCTTGGATTTGTTAATCAGATCCAAATTGCTTGAGTCTCATTCAGGGCTCCATCCCTCTTCCCAGTGGATCCAGTTCTATGTGTTTTCATGTCAGAATAATGTTCCCTATTGACTTTGGTGTGCTATGCTAATTAAATGAACTTCTACAAAATAGGGGTTTGGGTAGTTAGTATAAATTTTAACAATGAAGTGACTCATAAGTTTTCTACTATAGTTATTGAGGTATTTTAAATATTTTTCTTCTTTGGGACTGTCACTCATATATAATTTATAGTGGCGTAGGGAGTTTTATGATGAAATTTAATAGTTATAGTTTGCTCAAAGCTTGAAATAAGCTCCTTTTTGTTGCAATGCCACATTTTGATTGGCTAGTTCAGATTTTTTTCAGCTTTTATGCTTTTATTATTTTATTCTACCTTTATCATTTTGATGAGAACAAATTTGTGCTGATTTTGTGGGCATTGTTGTTCTTGGGAGTAGTATGTGCATTCTATGAAGTTAGGCTTCTTTATATTAAATTAATTAGGAAATATGGCTTATGTTTTGTTTTATTTTATTTTTATTTTTTCATTTTTTTATATTAAAGTAGATGTAAATGCATGGCTTATGGGGTTGTGCTAAGTGAGATAGAACTGTTTTGGAGGTACAGACAATTTCATGCACTTGTGTGTAAACTTTAGTTATTAGTACAGCAAATATAGCAGGTTTGGAGGAACTTTAGTAGCTATAACAGTACCCCATGGACATAGATAAACTGCTGTTGACACAAGAAAAGTGCTGATAAACTTTTCATGATGTGCCAAGATTTCTATATATCCAACTCCCTGGTCACTCCACCTTGAAGATAGGGAAAACTCCTCAAAAAGGGAATCGATTCCTAAATAACTCTCTGACAGTGATTTCCCATGAAGGAACTTTGTTTGTCGATGGGTTGAACTTGGGCAATTGAAGCTCGAGGATTCAATCTTCATCCACCAGTAAGTCACCTGTACTGCATAATTTTTTTAATCAAACTCTATACCTGTAGTCCAGTGTTAGAAAAATAAAATCATCTGTGCTTTGTTTAATAATATTGTATGACTGCTGGAATCTGTACTCCTATGAACAAGGTGAAAATCAAGAAAAGTGCTGTTTTGATTACATTTGATACCATAAAGACAGGAAAGTAGGAAGGAAAGTATATTTTCTGTGGCACTTACAGTTGGCTTACTATTTCATTGGTTTAAAATGTTTTTGTCAGTTATATTGCATTTTCTGTGCTTTCTCTGAGTTTTAAAGTTACTGCTAATACTTACAGTTGACTTGCTACCATCTAAGGTGGTAAAACCTTCATTCTATGCACATGCATACAGTAACACTGATGACAGACATTGCTTTAAAACAGGTTTTGTCATTGTTTTCTGCATTCTTTCTCTATTTTTTTCCAAGAATTTCAAAGTTAGAACTAACAGACAGTTTTGGTCAGGTGTGTGAGACATCTTAGACATAGCAGTGGCCATTCTGGTGGCAGAGGATAATTGCTGCAGTTTCTGGGAAACTGGCTATATCAATTAGAGCTTCAATTGTTATGTACATGAATTCTTCCTTTTTTTCTGTGTATTTTGCATAGAGTTGCCTGCTATTGCTGTTGTTATTCTTCTGGGCAGAAGTTCAAAATGAAGAAAAGTGATGTTTCACTCCAGAAGTACATGGTGCAGATTCAATAAAGCCTACACGGTGCACTAAGACTGTGTGCTCATCGTGGTGTGAAGTGCACATGACAGTGCACAGTTTTGTATTCGCTACGTGTTTCTAGACACCATGTAGAGACACGCAAACCAGGTAAATATTGTGGCATGATAATGACAGCAAAAGCAGCTGAATTGTATGCTAATCAACCAATCCAAGATGGAGGAGTGATTCAACAAGCTACAAAGCAATTGTGTAGATATAGTGCAGGTTTTGCTTGTGAAATCCAAGACCTTTTGCAATATAGTCACGGAAACGACTCTACATGGTAACAATGTTAGGCACTGCTGTTGTTCTTATTCATGCATATGTGCAACAGGCCTGTTGCACATGTCTATACTGCTGCTTCTGCTAATAAACCTCGACCAAGAAGGAGAATGGTGTTTAGACCCCACTTAACTCTTCATGGTCTACATGAGGTGGAACTATATATCACTACAGGGTGGACAGAGACACACTACAGGATCTCTGCAACCTCTGTCTTCCTCAACTGAGAGCAAGCGCAAACCAAGGGGAACCAATACCTGTGGAGACTAAGGTATGTGTAGTACTTAGAATATTAGCTACGGGAGCCTTCCGGAGAGCGACATGGAATATGCTGAGGGTGTCATAGGCATCAGCATCCAGGATCCTGCATCAATTCCTGAATACCATGATACAACATGCCAGTGACTACATACATTTTTACTGTATGCCAGTGACTACATAAATTTTTACTGTACACCTGAGGTTAGAGTACACCTGAGGACAGAACCACAACTATGAAGGAGTTCTGCTCTATAGCACACTACCTTGAAGTGTTAGGTGACAAAGACTGCATGTACATTGAAATCAAAGCACCACCATGCGAACAGGGAAGAGTGTACATAAACAGAAAGGGCTTCCACTCCTTTAACTGCCAGGGTGTGTGTAATGCTAAGGGAATCATCATGAGTGGATGTTCTGGCAACCCAGGCAGTTGCCAAGATTCATATATCTGGCACAACTCTCAACTCTAGCCAATGTTTTCTGGGGGGATATCCAGCAGGCTCATTTACTGGGGGATGCAGGTTATGCACTCGAACTGTGGCTGATAACGCCCATCAAAAGTGCACACACACCATTGAAAAACACTTTAATGAGGTACATGCTCAAACAAGAAATATTATACAGCATGTGTTTGGGCTGCTGAAGTCATGGTTCTGGTGCCTAGATACATCTGGGGACCCCTGCAGTACAATCCCTGTACTTGTGCTGAAAGTTTCACTGTCTGGGCCATCCTTCACAATATTATTCTGAGAAAACAGCATCGGCAGGAACACAAGGAGAAGGGGCACACATTCCACCACCACTGGCAAGGTCATCACAACCACATGCAGGTGAGGAGGTGGGGGGAACTACCAGCCACTGTGGGTGTAGACAGACATAGCCGTGCACACAATATGCCCTCTCCCTGGCCAAGAGGCAATGGATAGCACACACACTAACCACCTAAGGTGGTAAAACCTTCATCCTATGCACATACATACAGCAACACTGATGCCAGGCAACATTCACAATCTTTATTTACCCATGTAATTTCTGTGTACTGCTAGCATCACAAAGTCTCAGCCCTGAATTACAACTCTTATAACTGCTTGTCTTCCAAGGTAAGTGTTGAACCTGGAAGAGGAAAATAAATGGCTTATAATGCAAATGAATGGCATATCCTTGCATACTGTTACTTTCTAATGTAACTAAGTAGAAGGTGGGTGATTTTTACAGTAATGACATCAATATGTGACAACACTGACTTATGTTAATAGATGTGCTCTCTATCAACTATTAGGCATCATGCATCAAAGATTAAAACATTACAAAAACCTGTAAGAAAGAAGTACAATTTTCAAAAGAGCATCACAAACACATATATACTAAGCACTGAGTCAGCCATGCACCCTGGGCATCAGGCAAAAGCCTAATGCATCCCTGAAACCAAAAGATAGAAAATCAATGGACATGGTACAGTTATCATCATTTACACAGGGTGTTGTGTGGGGGGGACCTCTCAAGTGTACCTCATTACGAGGACTGTACCTCATTTGGGGTCTTAAAAAGTTCATGTTCCACGAAGTTCCTCAAAGTTCCACATTGAAAGACTCTGTCACACATTCAGTGTTAGGAATATTTTAAGTGAAATCCATTGTAAATAGATATGAATCATATTAATTCATTAAAAGATCTTTTTTATAAGTAAATCCAGCATATTTTAACCATCCTATGACCGTCCTAGTTGAAGTTGTTAGTAAGCCATTAGTATGTGTTCCACATTTTGCCCATTTGTTTCACATTATGAAGGCTAGTGTTCCTCATTTTGGATAAGGAAGGTTGAGAGCTATGGGCCCTAGGCTGACACAAAAGGTAATGAGTGAGTGCATGTGAGTAAGATAGACAGACAGGCAGACATTTTAATAAAGTATCAAATGGCCACTGAGACAGAATGAGCTGTAAGTCTAACGACTGACCCATGTAACTGTTATGTGTATGTGTGTCTGTATAGGCACTCAAGGTGAAATGTGTGTGCATGTGTGTGAGTGTCTGCAAGAACAAAGCCAAGCTCTGTGTTAGTTCTATGTCCTGGTATGTTGGACAGGTGTGAGTCATGCATGGCAGAGGTGACATTTCATCATCATGATCCCCAACTGTGAGAATTGGCTCTGCCAGGAGTGGCACTGGCATGTCCATGCCTATGGTCAGATGTGCTGCTGCTACCTGAATGTGACTGATGTTTGCTGGATGACCTCTCCTCATGTGTACACCCAAGAGCATGACCTCATGGCCTACCATGTCTGGGTGTGGACACCACAATCAGTGATGTAAGAGTGGAAGCTGTGCCACTATGGGATCAGGATCAGGAACAGCCACATTGGCTAACATCAGATTATGATGCAGACCTATGTCCACATGGATGCCATCCCCCTGACATGTAACATAACAGACTCTGCCCCTTCCATTGTGTCATTCATCTGATCCATTGAATTGGCAACATGGTGGAGACAAACACACATGTCAGCTTATGCCAGATCTACAATCCTAAGCATGTCCTTGGAGGCCCTATTGGAATTTTCCCGCACCTCTATGATGGCCCTAGACATACATCAAGTGGCATGTACAGACACACCAGGATTAGGTGGAGGGTGGACAGCAGGCCTCATCTGATCACCCCAACTACCTTCCTGCATGGCACCTCACCCACACTTTGGCTATGGCCAGAATCAACTGGCACTGAAGCCACAGTAACCACAATACCCTGATCAAGTGTGCCATCCTCCACCTGTCCAGTATTTGAGGGCTCACTGGAATAGGTATGTGTACTGGCTGTGTCTGAATGAAACATGGGGGTGGCTGAATGTCAACCCCAGTGTCAGATTCAACCTCTGCACCCCCTGACCATGCCTCTGTTTGACCACCATCATCGTCAGGGTGTGCTGATACTCTGACATCAGGTGGTAAGAATGCTACACTTCCACCATCAGGACAACTGTGATAATAAGCAATAAACACATGAAAGAAATTAATACCTACACTACAATTTAATATATAATAACAAACTAACACTGGTGCCACCATCACAGATGGTACAGCAATGCACACACACACTCATGACACCCACTTCACACGTGTATAAATGCATCTTTCTGACAAATGGTCATCAATAATCAAATAAAATGTTTGGCTTACCATGTTCAGATGTCTCCACCCTTACAAGGAATGATGGCCCTGGAAGAAGTTAAGCAAGGGGTAAGTACACATTCAGCACAATTCCAATAACACAGGAGAATATAATTTTTGTCTATATGTCCATTAACAATACTTTTAATTGAAACTTGGCTGACACGTCCGCCCAAAGCCCATATGTAATGAGCAAAAATGCGTTGTTTACTGTATCATTGTATCTATAGGTCCAACTAAAAATAAAATTAAATAAAACAACATGCACTATTATTTTCAATATTTTACTATACAAGAAAATCCTATAAATTGACATATGTAAGCTTACCCTGAAGCTCCTCCTGGCACATACTTGTCCTCCCAGAAACATCAGTACCATATCAGCACCAACATCAATCACACATTGTTGTGCACTTTACACTGGGTTCTCTGGATTTCTGACAGTGGACAAGAACTCTTCATTTGGTGTTAGTGGTGGCTCTTTAGCAGGGCCCCCCTCCTATAGCCAGCTGCTCATGGGCAACTGCAGCTGCTCTCCTCAGAGCTGATGAAATCATATCAGTGGCCTTATGAAGTACCTGATCACGTGCTCTGCTGTGCCCATCCCCCCACAGTATTTATGTCATTAACTACTTGGTTCCAAATCTGTATTCTGTCAGTCATATCCCCATGTCTTTTCTTAAGCATTGAGGTAACATGACACCTAAATGACTGCACAATGACTTCATTTTCTGAATCATTGAAAGGGGGTTAATGTGGATTGGTATGCTTGGGTGCCATACTCCTAGGTGATAGAAAACAGAGAAGGATGCAACACATAAATACCACATAATTAAATTCCTGCTTATATACATGTATATATTTTCAATATTAACCACTGGAGACACACTGTTCAGGTATTAAATTTTAAGGTTATATGGTTGTACCATTTCATACGCACAGACAAACCATTGTTTGATCCAAAACAAGGAATAACAATAGAATAATGTATTGTTTACCACAGAAAGAACTGGATGACTACACCATTTCCAGAGCAAACCTCTTGAAACACAACTTTTGTTGTGGCAACACACAAATGGCATTTGTCTCTCCCACCCCCCAAAAGAAAACAGGCAAATGACAGTTTGCACCAGCCAAGGAATAACACATTAGTCAATTGTTATAAATGTTTTCAAAAATTCTCACAAAATGTGTACACATTTATAACAAAAAAGTCAATTTTATATGATTGCCAGTTACCACCCCCTGTGCCCAGTACTCCCCTAGAGGTGTCTGTGAGCCATCTTAGAAGCCTAACACACCTATGTCATTGAAAATATAGGACATTACATTTCACTGAAATAACACAGAAGAGTGCAAGATAACCAGGTGTAACAATAACACTTGTGATGAAAGTTAATAAGCCTGTCTATCTGAGAAAGTAAAATGCCTGACAAAAATGTAGACGGAGCTGAATTGGTGCAAACAATACTCATAAGTGGTTGTATGATCAGTCATTGCACTAAATATGAATGTAACACGTGCAAAAAACTGAGACTGTACAATTATTACATGTCTTATTAATACTGTGTTGAAAATGGAACTTGTTCATATGTACAATGATTTGCATTCCTACTGCAAAACTGTTTCTGTGGCAAAGAGAGATAATACACCTTTAGTATATTTTGTAGGTTCATTAGTCTGGCAGTTCAAATCCAGAGTTGTGTTAAAATCTGTAATGTGCATGAAATGTATTTTGTATTTTCTTTTTCATAATATTAATATTTACATGGCACACAGTTAAGTGCAAACACTGTGAAATGGATAAATACATTTAAGTGTAAGTTAGTTGTATGATTAAGACTATATGAATTACAGCTATGAATCAAGTGTGTGTGTAGTACACTTGGTAAACAAGATGAAACGCACAGTATGTAGTATATTTAGATCATGTTCAAGTTCCACACTTACCTTTTAATGATGAAACATAATAAACACTTGTTTCAAGAATAATGCATGTTGAGCTTTGCCTGTCATGTTCATTCATCACTTGCCATCATGCAAACACAATCTAATGGCCCAGACAAGAAGCAAACATCGTCAATTTCAAAAGGGATACATTTTACATTTTTTACTTACCATCATGCAAAGACGTTAAGCAGCATTGTACAACAGTCCATAACACCTGCAGACATCAAGGAAACACTTCTCAATTTCATAACAGATACATTCTATCATATGTTGTTTGCCAGCTTGTAAACATGCTAAATGGTGTTGTGCGGCAGTCAGCACACATAATAATGAATGTAAAAATATACAGCTGCTGCCTAGTTGTTCCTGTGGCAGCAGGTGTAATTTAAGGGCTATACTATGGGTGAGGCTGGGTTCTAATACAACAAAGTCCAAACTTTTGTTAGTGTTATTCCATTTTACTTTATATAAAAAAATAACATTTGAAAAATAATTACACATAGACATATCTATTTTTATTACTATATTTAGCAGGTACATTGAGCATACACAGGATAGCAGATATATGTTAAATGTGTAACTGCATGTATCAATACAATTATGGTTCTACAATTTAACATTTATTTTCTGAACTTTCATGTCACACACATACATGGTTAAACACTCAACTCTTTTAAGGTGTATGTATAACTAATGAGCATGTCTGACAAGCAAGGTCTCATTTGCAATGAGTACTCTCCACAGTAATGACTGTAAAAATACACTTGCAGCCTAGCCTTCTCTATCACAACTGCTATAAGTTAATTCTCACGATACAGGTGAGCCATGGTTCTAATCTAGCACACTCCCAATTGTATTAATGCTTCTCCACTCTTACAAACAATAAAGAACAATGTAAACATAAATATAAATAACAATAACTATGTATAGCACTGGAGCACATATGAGTTATATGTGTGACTAAGGGTATACTGACAATTATGTTTCTGTACTTATATTACTTTCCCTTTGTTCTTCCCCCTGCTTGCCTCCCCCCATTTTACCACTTTCCTTTCTACCCCATTTCCATACCTTTAATCTGATAAAAATAATAGAATCACACACCACACACAGAAATAAGAAATCCACAATGAAGCCCTTTATTTTTTGCCCTCTGCTTTTGCACATAGTTTGGCATCACATACCAATGCCAAGTGATGGTGAATGGCTCTTCGCCTCTTATGGCATGATGTGGTTACCTCCGCTCAGTGCTGTTTATTTAGAATGCAATCTATGTACCCTTGCTGATCACTACCAAAACTTTTATTCAGTATGCCTAAAACAGGTTTGCACGCTACTCTGCATTGACTACATTTTCCTATAATGTGTCAGAACTTCATACAGTGCCTTATACTAAGCCTTGGTAGTAATTGTGGCTGTCTGTGCAAACCCACAGAACTAGTTTGCCCATCGATAAACAGGTTTACATGTCTGCAGGTGTTTGTGTTGCCACACACAGTTTTCTGGCTTGCAACACTGTTGCTGGCTACAAAATCACACTTGTATTTATGTAAGCCCAATGCGTGGCATGCATATGCAATTACTGCTGCTGTTTATCCTGCTAACACGTAAACTCCATGTAGGCTTTGCGCTAAAGCTATACAGAGTTTATTGAATTTCCCAGGCATGTTTTCTTTTACACTTTTGTTTCACTGTTTCATTGTTTCAATGTTTTCTCTGAATTTCAGAATTACAGCTAACAATAAAGTCACCTTACTGTTGTATTGCTTTAAAGTAGTTTTTGTGTTTTTAAGTGAGTTTTGCCATTGCTGCTGCATTTGTTTTTCTGTTTTTTTTTCCAGAGTTTCAAAGTTATAGCTAGCAGCCAGCTTTGGATAAGAGAGTGGGTCATTAGATAACATAATCAACCTTAAAGCTGATAATCATCTCAATAAACTGTAGAACTCTGTAAATTAAATTAAATTTTACAACTCTCTTGTCAAATATGGAAGTCAGCCTACTTGTTTCCCTTTTGCTGGCAGTCTCATAGCACTTGATATCTTTAGGCAGTGTAGGAACTGCCTTATGCTCACATACACACACACACACACACACACACACACACACACACACACACACACACACACACACACATTTTATATATATATATATATATATATATATATATATATATATATATATATATATATAAATAGATATATAGCTATATCTGTATAAATATATATCCTACAGTCTACTAGAACCCACACTGTAATGTATACTGAAGATGTCAAAAATCATTATCAAAGCCTCCTGGATCCATAAGGACATGCCCCGAGATTCATAAAGCTTGCGCCAGGTGCAGATGTAGCATCAGCGTTCTAACATCAAATATGGCCGCCACGTAATCCAGGTACGAGCTGTTCCCATGTGCACTACCTGTGTACACTACACCAGCACAACTCCCGGGCCCTGTATGCTAATTACCCCATGTTCAGCAGTGTAGCATGCAAATGAAGGTATGTAGCGATCCAGGAAGTGGTGCAGGCGTAGTGTAAGCATGCAGAAATGTAAACCGTAGATAACAGTTTACATTTTTGCAAACATAAAATCGGAGCCATGACAGCTGACCAAACACATGTATTATATTTTTATAGTTTCATAGTTTCATAGTTTAGTACTAGGCTATCTGCCCTGGGGCATTTATAAGCCTAGCCATTGTGATGTGGCTTTCGCCACCCCATGAAATGGTACAAAAATGCACAGAATAGATTTAGAATACTGTGCCTCTATCTAGTAGTGACACAGTGAAGGTCCCCTTATATAATATAATTAGTTTACTGTGCCCCTGCCTAGTAGTGGCACAGATGTGACCCCTGGGGTAAACTTACAATCTCCCATCCACTCATCAAGATTTCTCTTGAAGAGAGTCAGTGAGGGGCTCTGCCTAACATGAACTGGGATCTTGTTCCAGAGCATGGGAAGCCTCTGGGTTATGAATCTATCCCTCCAGCATGTCCTATTCATACTTGTGGCGAGGTTTAAGTCTTTAGCTCTCATGGTTCTGATGGATTTGGATTTTTTGAGGTGGAGCATGTCCATCAGTTCCTGATTGGACATGGTCTTGTACGTCAGGCAGAGATCACCTCTGAGAAGGTGGTATGCTACTGAATAGAGCTGGAGTTTCTTTAGTCTGGCAGAATAAGACATATGTTGGAGATCCTTGATCCTCTTGGTGAGGTACTTTTGTGGTCTCTCCAGCTGTTGCAAATGCCGGGTGAGGTACATACCAATTGGGGCATTGTACTCAATCAATTTAATATATGCTAATGGCTAAATATATAGCCATTGGCATAAAAAATGTACAAAATATAAAATTAACATTTAATATATATAGTCATACTATCATGACATGGAAGCGCAAGGTAGTGGCACGCAAAGGGGATCTCAAGGAAAATATAAAAATATAGAATAAAACTGCAATGTAACACATATCACGATTTCCCCATAATAGTCAATGGAAGGCATGCTACACCATACTATGGCGCAAGGATTGCTAAGGGGCTGTGACAGTGTTATGCGCGGTAGCTAGAAATTAGTAGGCAATGCCATGCAAATGAGAGGAGTAATAGTGAATCACAGATTCCCCGCTGATGTAAGGTTGCACCTCACAGTGTAGTGTTATAACACTGAGGTGTACCCTTGAGATAAAGATGACATCAAGAGAGGGGTGTGTCGTCATTGCTGTAAGCACATTGGAGCATTGCTAAACTGGTTTTCCCCTAGCTAGGCAAAGCTGCAGGATAGGGGTGTGTTGAACTGGCCGTAGCTTTGCTTAGCTGAGAGTACACAAAGTAACCCAGTATGCATGTGAACGGAGATGAAAATGCACGTAAACTCAATAAACGGATTTGCGCGGCGCCCACTGCAGCTGAAACAGGAAGGATATAGGAAAGAAATAAGGAAATGCTGCAGCAGGGAAATTGGAGTACAGATGACTAATTAACACCTAGGAGGCTACATTGGGCCACTGACAACAACTAACAAGGCTGCAGGCAGCTACCTGCAGAACAGGAAAGGGGAGGGGCTGTACTGCAAAGAAAACAGTAAAGTGTCAAAGCAGAACAAAGCCGATTTGCAGTATATCAGCTACAAGACACATTTTGCCATGACTGGGTAGGGAAAGTACAAAACAAGAAAGACGGCAGATGGATGCATGCCTGATAATGGGAGGGGATCCAGGTTTAAAAGTGAATAAAAGGGCAACAGATTAATCAGGACAGGCAAGCATATCTCCACAGTAAAGGCCCCACACTTCACTCATTGTAAAACCCATAATTAAGACACTTTGCTGCTGGAATAGCTCATACACACCCAATGACATCAGCAGCATCCATAGCACAATAGTATAAAGTGTGAAAGTACCTCACACACATTTGTGTATTCTCATAAACTCTGCACCAGTGGTGTATACAGACGGGGAACTTTTAGTATGTACATGTTTGGGGCTGCCATAACTTTGATCCACCAGCATGTGTTGGAGACTGAAGGTGGTGTGGAGGATGATACACATGACCACCTCAGGCACTAGAGGAAGAGAAGAGTGTTCAGACCCAGGGTAACCTACCAGGGGCTACATGATCTGGAGATAGTAGAGTGTTACAGAGTGGAGAGGGACATCCTACAGCAACTTGTGGAGCTGTGCCGGCCACACCTCAGGGCCAGAACAAACAGAGGGAAACCCATTCCAGTGGATATGAAGGTATGTGTAAGCCTGAGAATACTAGCTACAGGTACCTTTCAAAGACCAACTGGGGATATCATGGGGATCTCACAGGCATCAGCATCCAGGGTACTACACCAGTTCCTGGATGCCATGTTACCACATGCCAATGAGAGCATGTACTTCCCTCGAATACAGGAGGATTTGGCCAACAATATGCGTCTCTTCCACCGTGTGACAGAATAACCGGAGGTACTGGGTGCAATAGACTGCATGCACATACACATCAAGTCACCACCCGGTGAGCAGAGTAGGCACTACATAAACCACAAGGGACACCCCTCCATCAACTGCCAGGTCATGTGCAATGCCCAGGGCATTATCATGGATGTGTGTGCTGGCAGCCCTAGAAGCTATCATGACTCCCACATCTGGCATGCCTCACAGCTATATCAGTTATTTGCCAGGGGGGGCATCCAAAATGGCCACCTGGTGGGGGATGCTGGCTATGCACTGGAACCATGGATGATGACTCCCATCAGAAATGCACACACACCCATGCAGGAACGCCATAATGAGGCACACGCACAAACCAGAATCATCATAGAGTGTGTGTTTGGGATGCTGAAATCACAGTTCCATTGCTTGGACATATCTGGTGGAGCCTTGTAGTACTCTCCAGGCACATGTGCCCGCATCTTCATAGTATGTGCCATGCTACACAATATGATCCTGTGGAAACAGCTGCAGCAGGGACAGAATGGTTAAGACCCTCACAACCCACCACCATTGCCAAGGGCCCCACAGGCACAGAGGTACTCAGACCATGAACACCCTGAGCCAGCCCCAGTAGGCAGACGGAGGCGTGCCCTAGTATGCCCATGTCTTGGCAAGGAGGGAATGTATAGCACACACACTGACAGTGTAGGCACCTAGGGACTGACACCATTTTCCACCTGCACACACAGTAAAAATGGATGGATTGTCATGTATAGGCAGTCTACTGTGCGCATCCAACATAGGCAGCCCTCAACTATTGCACACACAACTACCATTGGCACAAGGTAAGTCAACACCTGAACAGTAAATTTAGCTATCAGCATGTGCTGATACTGTATGTATAGGTTCATAGGTAGGTACTTGGCCAACTGCCAGAGGCCATTCATAAGTCTAGGCAAAATGTGTCAGCTTTTGCCACCCCATTGATTCATTAACTGTCTCTCTGTGGAGCAGAGCCAATGGCGGGATCCCTGGTGTGCATCTACTGTTCCCCATCCACTCTTCAAGGTTTCTCCCTGGGGTGCATCTACTGTTCCCCATCCATTCTTCAAGGTTTTTCTTGCAGAGTGTTAGTGAGGGGCTCTGTATAATGTAGTTAGGGATGTTGTTCCAAAGTATGGGGAGTGTCTGTGACAGGAATCCATCCCTCCAGCATCTTCCAGTCATTGTTGTGGCAAGGTTCAGCTCACTACAGTGTGTGGCTCACTGTGACATGAATTCCCATAGGTGGAGCATATCTATTAAGCCTGAGTTCGACATGGCTGTGTTGGCCAGCAGAGATCATCTCTGGATATGCGAGATGCTACTGAGTAAAGCAGGAGTTTATTCAGTCTGGCTGCATAGGGCATATGTTTGAGGCCAGTAATGCCCTTGGTGAGGTACATTCGTGGACCTTCCAGCTGTTGGAAGTGTCTTCTGAGGTACATTCCAAATGGGTTATTATACCCTATGATGGGACTGATGAGTGATGAGTAAAGGGGCACTATAACCCCAGCATGTCTAGATGGGAACCCTTTAGTAATCAGATGGCCTACATAGAAGGATGTCCTAACTACTTTGGAGATATGACTGTCAAAGGGGAGATCACTATCTACCTTAGTCCACAGATACCCCTTTACCTCGCCCGTATTAAAGTGGCTGCCACTTATGTGTTAATATGTGGGTGCTTAATATTCCACAATGGAATAAATATGCAGTTGGTGGCACTTGGCTGGAGACCATGATGTTGACACCCTGTGTCGCTCTCTGTGAGGCCCCTTGATGGATGTCTGTGTCAGCTGGACTATCAATCATGGCTCCCAGTTCGCAGTCATTGCCAAACATGGTCTGCTGTAGTCCACCTGTCTTTGCCTGTACCTCTGAGAAGTATATGCCAAACAGTAGGGCTTCCAGGACTGAGTCCTGTGGGACAACAGTCATGACTGGTCAAGAGTTGGACCTGGAGACCGCTAGTCGTATCGTGTGGGTTCTGTGTGTAAGCCCATTGGCAACCCAACCTGCAATGTATGGGTGTATGTACAGGCTGGTGTGTTTATCAATAATACCTGAGTGGGACATGGTGTCAAAAGCCTTGGTGAGGTCCAGGTAGTATGTGTGAACCACCTCTCCCATCATCTAATGTCTTGGTGACTGTATGTAAGACATCAAACAGGTTCAGTAGGCATGAACTGCACTTAACCAAGCTGACCTAGGTTGGGTCACGTGTTCGGAAGTTACCACTGCCTTTGTTAATGAGTGCCATGAGGATGCGATCCATACCATTGCAGACCAGGCTAGTCAGGCTTATGGGGTGGTAGTTACCATGGTCAGTTGTGATTCCACCTTGATGGAGTGGAATAACCATTGCCAAGTGCCATTGTATGGGCATGTAGCCTGTGGAGAGGCTGAGGTTGAAAAGCTTAATTAGGTGAGGTGGTCAAGTTGTCTTGTACAGTTTGCAAGATGCAGTCTGGGACAATATATGCCTCCATTGACACTGTGTTCTGCTGTTAGAGAGGGCCATTTCCACCTGTGTGTCTCTGTCACCTGTGTGTGGGATACTGTAACTTTCGGGTAGTGCTGTGGGCTCTTTTGGGGGTGAAGTATGCACTGAATGTATTTGCAAGGATGTTGGCAATATCAGTAGGGTCAGCATATTTTGTACTATATGTCACTGGCACAGTGCAAATCTTTGTGTCACCACTTAGATCCTTGACATAGCCAAAGAAGGCTTTGTGATTATCTTTTTCAATCCTTGCGTATTTTCCTGCTGATGTTAGCCTTGGATGATGTCATGAGGGACCTACATATCATACTAATAGTGGTCACGGATGTCTGCCCTTTGTGGGATTTTCTGTTTGTCTGGAACACTGTCCTACTTCTGTAGTATAGCCTGTTTATTGCAGAGGTCCACCAGATTGGTGTCCTTGTCTAGGAGGAGTGAGTCTTGGTTACCAGTGATGGCATGATCCACACATCCGTGTAGGTGCTTATAGATTGCATTTGTAAATCTGTCTGTATCTTGAGCAGTGTTTCCCCTTAGCATGGGGGCTGTGAACCTCTCCCACCCCTGTCACTAGTAGTGTAAACTTAGCTGTAGGAAAGGTATACACTGTGGTTTCCATGGGTGAGGGAGATGCTTGGGTGTGGAAACAGTGAATAGTTCATGGTCAGATCTAACCAGTGACCGGTTAACCTCTGCTGTGGTGCACCTGTTGCCCATGTTGGTGATGACCACTTCTAGTATATTTCCACCCCTCATTAGGGAGATTACCACCTGATACAGGACATATGAGGTGATAAATTCCAGGAAGCGCTGGGCCTGGACGTGAGTACTTGAGTAAGTTTTGCAGTTAATGGTAGGGTAGTTGACATCGACCAATATCAGGGTGTGTGTTAGGACTGTCATGTTCTCCACTATCTCCAGGTAGGTGGAGTGGTGGTCCTGGGTCATGGAGGGTGATCCGTAGCAGACCACAGTTTACATCGCAGTCGTGGCTGATGTTAGCTGCACATGGATGATCTCAGAGGTATCATGCTGCCCCTCTAACCAGGAGGTGAAGGTATCCCTGATGAATATGGATACACCCCCTTCATGTCTGTGTCAGTCCATGTTCTGTGGCTGAAATGTGTGGTATGGGCTGTAGTCTGGTAGTGCTGGTGTGCTCTCAGCAGCCATAAGACAGGTCTCGGTTACTGCACAGATGTTGACGTTGTCCATCCTGAGGAGTGCTGTGAGTGCATGCATGTTGTGATCACAACCGCTGGTGTTGAATAGCATAACCCTCATTGATTCTGCTATTGTGCTGTTTATGGAGCTGGTATTTACCTTTGAGACTCTCCAAAAAAAGGCACCATGGGGGTGCCAATAGCCTTGGCCAGTATTTCAAAGCCTAAGGCTGACACATAAGCCGGTATGGCATTGTTGCATGCACGTTTCCCATCTGTGCTTGTTTCTTATCGCTCCTGTAGGCAACCTACTGGTAAGAAATAGAAAGCCTTAAACTTATACAAGTCTTCTAGCTTCCAAGATAGGCTTTTGGAGTGACTAAGTATCTGTTCTGTATGTTCTTGCTGTGCTTAACTGTTTCCCGACTACATGGTGATTTCTCACTGTATATTGTGATCTGAAAGTCTGTTTATTCACATATTATGGCTGTGATGGCCTGCACTTTAGAGGCACACAGATAGCCTACTACCTATATGCCCAAGGGCAATTAGAAGCATAGCTACAGTGTGTAGGCTTTCAGCGCACCATTGATGAAGTAACTGAGCCTCTGTCAAGCATAGCTAATGAAGCAATTCCAGGCAGATTTGCTGGAAGCTGTTGAAGACTGGGGTGGTGGAGGGTTACAGGGGCACTTAGTGATCTAAAGAGGGCATGTTAATGTGAAAATTCAACACCATCCAATTTCCCCAACAGGTCTCGCAGCTATCAAACTGGACAGGCTCCTCCACCCCCTGGCTGTATGGTTCTGGGACACATGATACCAGGGGTGTATATTCTGTTACCCACTCACACAGCAAGGTTTCCCTTGCAGTGTATCAGTGAGGGGCCATGCCTAATGTAGTTAGGAATGTAATGTATTGTCTCACATTACATTTGTAATATGTTGTTATTTCAAGATTAAGTGAAGCTAAGTGGGTTTGGGGGCCTCCACCTTTTGCTTAGCTTAGCTTACACATAGAAATCATGTAAATAGGAAATAGGCGGAAGCAACGTTAATGTCAATCGTGTAATGGTTACAGCATCTGCATAGTATCTGTGCATTTGAGGTCCCAATCCCAATAAAGTCAGGGATGTTTATCATGTTAAGAAGTATACCTTAACCACAGCTTGCATATATAGGTGGTAATCGTCTGTATAATAAACATTAGAAACACCCATATAAACCCATGTGTGCTGGAGAGTAATGTCAACAGAGAAAGTAATGTTATGTAAGCACATAGTGAGATGTTACTTCACTGACGTATATATCCTGAGTAGTTAGCGGATGTGGCCATTTTTGCATGCAAAGGTTATACATTACAAAGTTTGTTTAACTGCTGCTATAATGTCATACAAACACTTTTAAACATGCTTACAACTGCTTAAATGAGCCTTATTCTGGACAAAAGAGCATTTGTAAAGCATCGCAGGTGGTGAACCCTGGGCCATGCATACTATAGTCATGGGACTTTTACCACTAATCTATCTGAGTTGTATACATGCTTCATGGTCTTTAAACTACCTTATACCACATGCATTCCACTGTAATGATCACAAATGGGACAGTCACCTTTTGTACATATGTACAGTACACTGTAATTTACTGTAGTTTGTGAACCAACACATTCAAGTCTACATATGTATTACTGTAACAAATTAATACAATATATATATATATATATATATATATATATATATATATATATATATATATATATATATATATATATATATATGTATATATATATATTATACAGTTACATCAATAGCCATATATATAAACATCTATGAACACACTTTGTGACACAGAAGCACTCCAAAGGAATTGAAGTGTACACAAAACACATGCAGCTCTGGTATTATAACTATTAATATTAACCTAATTCACCATAGAAGGGATGGTTGTTGTGTATGTGGAGATTGCGGTGGGGGAGGAATGACGGGTAATGAAATCATGCATCAAGGAGAGCCTTGGTCAGATGTTCAATATGTGAACTGGAGGGGTATACATGGAATATGGGGACAATATAAAAAGGATACAAAACAAAAACCTTTCTCATTCATAATACACCCTGTCATGTGACATTGCAACACCTAATTTCACAAACATATGAACATTAACATGTATCAGATATATGTACACCAACTGGCTGTCACATTTGTTTTCAGTAGTGAGGAATGCCTGTAGTAAAATGTATATTCTAAACACCATGACCTTTGTATCTATCTAAGATGCCTTAGTGGTAAAGTCAGTGACTGTGGTGTTCATGGCCCTGGGTTCAAGCCCTGCAAGGGTTGTTAAGCTAATTTGAGGGCCAGAATAAGGGCTTTTGGGTGCAGGTGGATTAAAGCACTCTTAAGCAGTTGTAAGCTGGTTTCCATGGGTTTGCATAACAGTAAGCGGTGCTGAAACACGGTAAACGGGCAAGCGCTTCACAGGTTTAACCTTTGCTTAACGTTGGACAGACTACGGGCAGACCTGCTTACAACCGCTTAAATGTGCATTATTCACACTTTCCCTACCAGTGCCTACTCTGAGAGGTAAAATAATAACACCTTCCAGGATTAGAACCCACAACCAGGTATTCCATCTTCAGAACAACCTAACACTAAGCTACCTGAGATGCATTTATCCCAGTTGTGTATGCAGACAGGTTAAAACTCAAAAGGGAGGAATGTGTTGAAATAGGACAACCCGACATGTACCCAATGAAAGGTGTATGCTCATATAGATATACAGATATATATATATATATATATATATATATATATATATATATATATATATATATAGAGAGAGAGAGAGAGAGAGAGAGATACATAGAGACATGTCGATATATACAGATCTACATATATATATATGTAGATGTACAGATAGGTTAAAAACATCCACACATCTATGGAGATAGAGATAAACGCATGCAATAATATATATTATATATTATATCTATATACATACACACACACACACACACACACACACATATATATATATATATATATATATATATATATATATGTATATATATATATATATATATATATATATATATACACACACACACACACACACACACACACACACACACATATATATATATATATATATATATATATATATTTATGTACACATACATACGTGTGTAGACAGCATCTGAAGTGTGCATATCTGAGTATAACATGGACCATAGCAATCACACATTCCACCCCCCCAAACAATATGAACATAACATATGAAGAGTATATGCCAAAACACTATTACAAATATGTTCTATGGACACAGTCACCAACACAATTGCAATGACTGCAAATATCCATCACAGAAATACACAGACAGCTTTCATTTAGCAAAACTTTATTACATTTTGATGTATTGCCAAAAGGATGCAAGGACTAACAGTACCTACATGCTATACAGGAAGCATTTAACAGTTCCTTAATGAATCAGCCTGCAACTACCATAGTATTAGTCCACTAAGGGATAGGTGTTCACATAGGGAAAGAACACCCACACACATATAGAAGTTGTATAAAAGGGGTTCAAACACACTTGCATGTGCTATGTACACCCACCAACATCTACCCCACAACCAAAATAATTACATCAATACATACTGTCATACCATAACCAATTATTCAACTACTGTACAACATCTGCTGAAACCTTACCATACCTGGACACACACACACTAACATGGCCCTATGTGAAATAGTTGCTGTTATACAATTGAACAGCTGCTGATGTAACAGGATTTGTATGAACTAATCCCGTTTCAGAGTGTTGAAAGGTTCGTACACCAGGAAGTGTTACCGAGTACTGATTATTAGCACAGTATGATACACGGTAACACCAAACTAAATATGTCTGGTAAGCACACTGTAAACTCCCTAACATTATATGCATAGCTATGTAGCCTTGAGCTGGTCAAACAACCTGGCCAGACTGAAACATATGCAGAAGTATTAGGTACAGACAAACCCTGCACAAGTAGCAATGTTAAGAAATATAACAGCAGTACTCACATTTAGACCAAATCCTCTAGGCATTACACACAATATATTACTGTTCGTCTCCATACAGCTGTTGCAATAGATTCCAAACAACAATTCCAGGATGTATTCCTCACAAGTAAGGCAAAGGGACAACACCCAAGTTGAGTACTCAATTATACTCCACTGTTGCCATGGTATTGGCTAAGGCAGTAGCAGCGCAACTGATGTCCATGTAATTAGCTACTTAGGAACTCCAATTGGTTATCGGGATAGCACATGTTACTGATGTGTAACTATAAAAGGTTGCCTTGTCACACATTCAAACCATCTGTATCTACCTGTAGGACAGTACAAAACACTGAAAGACAAACCGAAAATGAGTATTATACTAGTCAATAACACCTACAATTACTAAGAAGGTATGTATAACATGTCATATGTCTGTGTATGTAGTACCTGTTCTGTAAGAATTACAGTGTAATCAATGCATATAGTGGAAATAGCTATTTTGTAGCGATGTATTGTTGAGCAGTAGTAATGCTTGTAGTATTCCATGTCTGTACTGCTGTAGGTCACAAGGCAAACTCCTCATACACCACAAGGGAAGATATGGGCCTCGGAACTCACCAATTCGCTTCCAGCTACTGTCAGTGTCAGGATTGGTCCAACAAGTATGTGCTATAACAGGGTATAGTATATGTCGATATATTATAACAATTGACATATGTATGGGTGTATAACTAAGATGAACATGTCAAAGGTGGGCTTACTGTTCAAATATGATTTGCATTGTGGGATATTGTGCCAATAACTGTGTAATGTACAGTATTTTAGGCAGATCTGTATTCCATTCTACATAGCATTTCTTGTTATGTTAAGCAAACAGTAGTTATGTCTATTGGCAATTACAGTACTCAATAACAGGATACATATCACTTGTATTCATCTGACAGTTTAGCAGCATGATAACAAAGATAACTGGAAGAGCTAGGTAACTATCCATGCACATAACACATGTAATATCCACCTCTCTAGTATTGTTTGCAAGCAATAACAGCTGTGCATACATGTTATGCAAATGTGTAGTGACCCTTGCTGCAGGGCTGGACCTCTCTAGTATCATTTGCAAGCAATAACAGCTGTGCATGTGTACATGTTATGCAAATGTGTAGTGACCCTTGTTAAAGGGCTGGAACTCTCTAGTATCGTTTGCAAGCAATAACAGCTGTGAATGTGTACATGTTATGCAAATGTGCAGTGACCCTTGTTACAGGGTTGGGCCAAATGGCTACGTGCACACCTACATAGAGTGGATATTGAGAGTAGAGACACACTGGTTGAACTACCAGGTTTGTGTAGCCTAACCTCTCATTGCCAGCCTAAAAGCCGCTTGCACATACTGTATGTAAGGTAGTGCTCAGTACTGGTAATGAAACAGGTTGCATATTATCTTTAACTCCAGTGTAACATCTGCAGTAGGAGTGTAAGATGTAGGAGACTGCAGCCCATGTGTAATAGCCGCTTCATAGGTGATGGCTTACACTATCTGATTATATCCTGATCATGTTGATAGTGGCATCAGAGTCTATTGATTCATGACTCTGTTTGGAGAGTGGGTGTCTGTGCCCAACAGAGCTCACGGTCCTGGTGGATATGTGAGTATATACACAGAGAAGGAAACAGACCTGTAGACATTTTACATCATCTGTAATCAACTATCAGGATGTGATGTGCTCCTCAGAGGAGGATTGCTGTTAAAGATAGCTACAATGTTTCCATAATAGCCAGTGTTGTCACATCCATAACACAAATATTTACATGTGAGTATCGCTGTCTAAAACATCTTCATAAGCAATAAGTAAACTTAATACAGTACTTGGTACTTGTAGTACTGACTGCTCATACAGGCATGTCCACCAGTCAGCTACTGGTGTTTACTAATGTCAGCTTTGTGTATGTGGCCATCCTGGGGGAATGTAATCTCTATGCCATGTACACTGCCAAACCCACCTAACACCACACCCCACACATTGTTTGGGATGCAGCTACAGGGGTAAGCTGGAAGGCAGTCCAGTCTACAGCCATGACTGGACTGGACAGTCATGAGGTGTAGGTTAACACATGCATCTCATCATCACAACCAACACATACCCTTACCAGAACACAGTAAGGACACCCACACACACACTACCAGAAATCACACACATTCACAGATGCTTCTAAGTATCTGGCTAAATAAGTGACCTCCCAAACTGGAAGAGACAGACAATGAAATACACAAACTGTATGACATAGTTTGCATAATTGTGCCACACCTTAGAACACGTGCCCAGAAACATGCCCAACAGTACTCATTTGTGAATGCAAACTCTAGCACTATGTTACACACCAACCTATACGAGGGCATACATACTGTCAGCTGCCTGACTGCCATGATTAGCCACATACCCATACACTCAGACCACCTTTTGAACTATACACATGGTTCTGGAATATTCCATGTTGTTGTGCAGGACCTGTGATGCAATAGCCTGAACTGCATGGAAACACACGTAGGAACTGTCGGGTCTTGTAGCCCATGCAGGTATGTCCCAAGGCCTGGGTAGCATTCTGCCATTGGCCAGAATGATACTGCAGTACAGTGACAAAAGGATTGTATTCCACAATTGTCTAATGTAGTGGTGCAAGTCAAAGGGTATCCAGTATCTGTCTGCCTGGGATAACATGGTTGACAGACCATGATGCTTTGCCAGACAGGGCCTGCACCTGTCACCCCTGGGAATCTGGATACTGCCTAGGATCATGCTTCCCCTATAGTGCTGTCATCATGCACAGTTCAAGTGAAGGTTCACTGCTGTTACAGGGACAGCCAAGCAATAAACTGCGGATCTCGCTACACAATGATACATGTCAGAAACACTATATGGACACACATATGTCAATCCCTAACATGGAGAACATATCTGTGCAGTGGCCGAGACATGTTTCAACGCTCCAGAGAGCACACCTGCATGACCATGTTATAACACATACCTCACCTCTTGCCCATTATCCTTTATTGGAACACACAGGTCATAGGTGTGTCCATATTCCTGAAGGATATGTACACCCCCATGCTAGTTGCACTTGCATAACTTCAAATGCATTATGCTGAGCAGCTACCTCTGTGCCAAAGTGGAATTCAAATTGCACCTTGCGACAGATCACCAACCATGCCACGGATTTCCAAACTGCCATGATGTGCTGTAATGGGGAAGATTAGGTTTGAGGCAGAAAACCATAATAATGGCTAATCTCAACTATTCCATTATGAAGTGGGAAGACTCCTCATGTACCAACACCTGCGCTCAATGCATGTTGGATTCCATCAACCCCAATGACCTGGATCATAGTAGTCACACAAACAGGGCTAACAGTATGCTACACATAGTCAGTCTCCAATGCCAATGTTATGCTTCCTAAGAGCAAAGTGGTGACTGTCATGGCACCCATGCAGATGGACAATGTATGTGCAAATGCTGAATCCTATAAAAATGAACCTCAAGCAGTCACATATGCACAGTGATTGTGCCATTGAAAAGAGCCAAGATTCAACCAAACACAAACAAGAAAGCAAACTGGTGGTACCATGCTTTAAACTGTACCACAGAAGGTAGTAACTGTTGCAAGAGTGAACACACATGAGTGTAGGTGATCCCTGGTCAGCCTCAGTAAGAAGCAGATACACCATATAAAACCACACAAAGCTACTGTGAAACTAATCAGCCACATTGCATTGAGGCCAACCACAGATCATTCTATAGCTGTGTCATTAATCGTAATGGCAACGACAAGACCTGCCGTGCTGCACAGCACTATGGCATGGGAAGTACTGCACCTATAGAAATAGCACCTGTTCATCCAGATAGGGTCTTGGAGCACCTAAACCCACTCCCACCCCAAAACAGGTACACATAGTTATATATCCATGTACACTACAGAGCCCCTGTAATAACAACTATGCAGGTACAAGCTGCACTCTCTAAAGCCATACATACAGCTTTCATGGGACCTGTCAACATCCCAGGGTGTATCCTACACAAATGTAAGAACAATCAGCTCTCCACATACACATCATGTTCAATCACAGCTCCATGTCAGGCTGTGTACACACTGAATGGTGCACAGCAACAGTTATCACACCCACAAAGGTGGAGACACCATTGATAATGGGAAATAGTGCACTACTACCCTGCTGAATCTGGTCTATAAGGCCATGAACCATGATCAACATATTTGATGTACTCAGTACAGATGTAGATGACAGTAGGGTTGATTCACACTGCAAATCATGACCTTGCCAGGTCTTAGGACACCATCACCCATACTGTGTTCCAGCTACACTCAGTAAACTAGGTGTATATGCCTATGTCACAGGAGTGGTTGGAAAATGGACTGCTGGCAGAATCAACACTACAGAAGGTGTCTGACTAATACACACACATCAAACCAGTGCAAGCCACAGTAATACAGGGTTCATTCCTGGTACTCCTCCTCTTTGTTATCTATACCACACGGACTAACACAGAAGGCATCTGCCTACTGATGTTTGCAAATGACTATGAACTAGGAGCAATAGTTGAATCAATGCATGCTGTGTTCAACATACAGAAGGGCCTTTGTGTGTCAGATGTGTGGTGTGTGATGTATGGCCACAATCTGACAGCTAAGTATTGCATTGTCATCCCCTATGTTAAAAACCCTACACCCATGAACTACCACTTAGGCAGCGGTCAACGTAATGGCAACTGTGTGTGTATGGGATGCAGCTGGACAGTAGTCCTTCCTTTGATAGTTACTTCACCACACCAGTCAGGTAGTCGTATGTGGCACCCCTAAGCATGACAGGGTGCCATCCATGAATATAGAGATAACTGTTCAGCCATACTCAACACTCATGTGACCCATAATAGATCACATATTTCCTTTAAGGGTTATTGCCCATGTGTAGATGGCCTACACTGCCCTTCCCAATCTCTAGCTCCACTATATAGCATGCAGCCTACCCTGAATAAAACCATGTCCAGCCCAGAGATGTTGGACATGCTACACTTAACACATCCTGATCCCAAATAAACACATGCTTCATGGACATCCACCTTTCTAGTACAAAGATCACAACATGCCTGACAGATCTTTGTCCCATACACTTAACATACTCTTGCCATACTATGTATCCCTGTCCAGTGAAGCTGCACATTGCCCCTCTCTGTGACATGGTGTGATGATCGCATGCCAAATATATCAGTAACCCTGTGGATCAGTTCTGTGGCACTGCTTGAACTGGCCAATGAAACGTGCCTGTCTGTTGCCTACAGCTAGGCAACCTGTCTGCCTAGGCTCATAAATGGCCCAGGGCATATAGCCTACTAGTTCACTATCACCATACATACTATAGTTGATATCCAACCCTGCAAATACAATCAGGCTAACTAATGTCCCATGTGTTTCACATGTGCAACACAGGCAATACATGGCAGGATGCTACACAGCTGTACAGTGCCATGTAGATGTATATGGCAAAACACATACATGTAAAACATTCTGTGAGCAAGTCTGCAGGGTCACAGGTCATGTCCCTAAAGGCTACGTATGACTATATATGTGACATATACACAGCATTAAGGTCAATTTCATTAATGTGAACACATCCAGGCATGTGCTGATAGGTAAAGACACCAGTACAGGAAAACAGACATGCCCACGTCAAGACAACATCCACATGGAGTATGAGCAATGTTATCACATGACACACACATATATGGTGATAACATCACATCACATGTAAGTGTCAAATGTGTCTGACTTAAACATGTCAGTGGTGTTAGCTTCATGTAGATTTGCAAAGACTTATTTGGAATCTTAATAAATGTGATACACATGTATGTTCAGCTGTACATCTGTACTTCTCTGTGAGTTACTGTGACATGTCTCAATCATTATGTCCTCCAGGTATGCCATGTAGCAGGCTGCCAGCATACACCCGCTTGGAGGATGAGGTCCTCATCCATACCTCCTCAACAACCATTCAACATTCTTCCACCATCTGCCACGGGATGCACAGCAGTGGGATGCCCTGTGGAGGAACTCCGCAGGAGAGTAAATGATGTTGGCGGTTACAATTGCACCTATCAGCAGGTGTGCCAACACTACACTGACCTCATAAGATGGGCAAAACAGCGTGTTAATGCAATCACCAGGGAACAAGGTGCAACAGGTGGGAGGGCCACTCACCCATCCCCCACTCACACGTACCGAGGAGCAACCGGCCAACATGGAGACACCTGCAGACCTCCATCCACAAGCTTTAGCTGGTATTGTGGAGGTGGGTGTCTCTCAACCACCGAGCCTGGAGTTGCCTGGTAAGTCAGTACTGCACATATAACACAACTATATTTCACATAGTTACATGTGTTACTGTACAATATGTAATGTAACATCATATGCAAGGCATGTATGCACACATGCCACATACTATAGTCTACTGCTCTATGTATACACAGATGTGCATACTCCATAGTATAGTGTATTGTACTGGCTTATGTGCTAACATGGACATTGTATCTTGGAGTTATCACACAGGTGTGGGGAATGATCTTACTGCTGTGACACTCCTGTTTAGGTACCTCTGGTGTTTTGCAGTGACAGCAGCCTGTGTCAGGTGAGATTGTTATTATTTACCAGGCTTGATAATGCACAGATCATATTAATTGCATGCTATCTGCCATAACACACATACACATAATGTATGGTTGTCCTGTTAATAGACACTGGTCAGACCTGCAATGCATCACAGTGGTTACCCATGTGAAACAATTGAAGACTATATGAAGCACCTACACTAAACCTTCCAAACTGTCATTGCCAGATGTGTGGACAACTGTGAATACAATGGTGGAGGTGTGTTTCACTGTAGGGACAGGTACTACATATCAGCATTACACATGTTGGGAATACAAACAGTACTGTACAGAGAGCATATGTGTGCACACACTCTAAATGTGTTGGAGCTGGAGTATGACTGACCCACAGGATACACCTTTGTGGATTATATCCTTGCTATGAATATCACACAATGTCATGTGCTATCTGACATGTCCATGACAGGTAGTGGGCTGACTGCAACACTGCTCAACTATCCTGCAAAACATGATGTCTCACATCCCATACATACCGCCCTTTGTCTGCATAACCCTATCCTCAGTGGAGCATATGACATCTATGGGTGTATGTCATATGGGATAACACTGACATGTGAAATAGATGTTCATCACAACCATTAGACAGAACATGTATACACATGGCCATGGAGGATGGCCAGAGACATGAGGCAACACACACAGTAGAAGTGATGTACATTGGCTCACCACAATACAACTATGGCCTTTGTGTAATGGTGATATTGCAGATGTGAAACACTAAACATCATACAGGCCTGTGCACAACTTGTGTAGGCATAACATGAAACCACCACATAACATGTCTTGAACATCTTGAGTGTGTCATGACATGAAAGCATTCACCTATACAGTATCCAAATACATACACGTGTTGCACAACATACACATACAATCACATCAGGCCACAGATACAGTACATTCACCTTGCTGGTGTCAAACATCACTGTCATGCCTGCTCCTCATGTGTGTGAGGTACACAGATGGCATGTGGGACATAGAGTACTGCTAAGTTAGCCATGTGTGGGCATAGTTGCCAGGCATCAGTAATATGGTTGCAGATGTGAAGAGGTGTCATCTGTATACCCTTCTGTGACCTGTGTCACACATTCCACATTAGGGTTGAGTGTGTGTATACACCTCAGTGACGTGGGTCACATTCCACATTAGATGTGTATTGTATGTGAACACAGTCATGGCTATGAACTGTGTCAGTAACTCACACTGTATAGCAATAGTGAAGCCGCATGATGCCCTGCAATGGCTATGCACATCAGCTCAATGTGCAGTATGTCACTGCATATTTGCAGGGCGGACAGACAACATTACGTCAGCTGAAGGCCCATGTTAGTATAACACGTCCCTGCATTGGGACACCATTACCGTACTGTAGATTGGAAAGGACACCATTGTGTTACACATATATGCATCTCATTCAACATGTCAGCAGAAGACATGTCATACTACATGTGATTGGCAAGGTCATATGCCACACATCAGGCCAGTGTACTGTAAACCTGTGCTGGTCTGTGGCACCATTGCAAAGTAGTGACAGCCATGTCAAATGTGTGTACTTCCACATGCACAATGTTTGTAGACTCAGCTCAGGGGTAGGCGGAATATTGTTGAACAGACATGCACTGCTTTGGGGGAGATATGCAAGCTAGGGCTCATGCAAACATAGTATAGAGTCGACATACCCTTCTGCTCATGTCCTCACACATAGGAGTGGTGGCCAACACAAAGCATCAGTGGCAGATGTACAAAGGTCAGCAATGGTCTGTTAACATGTGGTGTATGTTGCACACACCATGGCAGTGTGGTGCAACAGTGCAAAGTGCATGCATTGTGTTTCAGGTATGGGGCATAAGCTACTAACACAAATGGTGCAATACAGGTATGTATGCTAACCACCACTATAATTATGTAAGGTGCATGCCATCTGCTGTAACACATGCATGCAGTTGTGTGCAACTCAGGGATGTATAACTACCACTATAATTGTCTAAGCTGAATGCCATCTGCCATATCACCTGCATGTTGCATGCCGTTGGGTGCCATAGCATGTGTGTGTGTGTGTGTGTGTGTGTGTGTGTGTGTGTGTGTGTGTGTGTGTGTGTATGTCTGTATGTCTGTGTGTCTGTGTATCTGTGTGTGTGTGTGTGTGTGTGTGTGTGTGTGTGTGTGTGTGTGTGTGTGTGTGCCTGTGTGATATAACTTGTAATGTACAATTCTTGTCTTTCCTTCACAGGTGTTGCCCTCCTGCGGTCCACCTGATGTTAGTGTCCCCACAGACTCTAGCAGTGATAATGAAAGTATTATTGAGGCACAGGCAGGGTTGTCAGGGGCTGAATCTGTGCCATTGGTTGTCATTCTACCTGCAGCCTCCTCATCCTTGCACACAGTTCCCCTGCCTACACATACCCCATCACCACTGGCCATAGAGGAAGGACAGTTGGCAGGTGGTAGCATGGAACAGGGAAGTGTGGAGACTATGGAAGGTGTGCCTGCACACCATGACCCCAGTCAACTGACTGGTGATGTCCCACACAGGCATGTGCCCAGTGCTGCTCGTAGGAGGACCACTGGCCAACATGCCCCTGCGAGACAAAGCACATCAGCTGGAGTCACCAGATGCATGTTTTGGGCTGTAATGGAGGCACGTGCTGAATGGCACAGCAGAGAAGGTCTGAGGCTTCAGAGGTCTGCTGTTCGTTCATTAACTGACAACATTCAGGCAATTGCAAATGCTCACCATCATCTTGCAGATGTTTTGGATAGACGATTGGGTAACATGGTGGGAGTCCTTGACCATGGCATGTCAATCCTCGAGCATGGAATGCCTGTGCTGGAACATCTAGTGGGAGTGAGGAGTCGGGCACGTGGATGTAGGTCAGCTACATCACCTGTTGAAGGTCTACATGAACATGCTACTACACATGCCAGCTCCCATAGTGGCAGTAGCAGCAGCAGTGCAGCTGGTGCTGTGCAGTTCACACCAGGACACAGCCGGCCACGTACATGTGTTCCTGGACAGTCCCAACAGGGACACGATTCCAGTGGACATGTGTCATCACACAATACCCAATCTGGACCTCTGCCTGTTAGTGCCCGTGCAACCCCTGGCAGGCGCAGGTCACATGACCGTGGCCGGACACTGTGAACTGTGAAACCTGCCTTGTACAGTCTGCAGCTGTCAATAATACCCCTGTGTAAGCCAGCCACATGCCATACCTGTGTGCATGCATACACACACACACACACACACACACACACACACACACACACACGCCCAATGATATCACAGGCCCTAACACACACACATGATATCATCCAATAGTGCATCCTAGGCCTCTGGCAAACATTATCACCCTGTGCATATGATGATGCCTGTGCCGCATCCCTGTCATCCACACCATCGGTGCAGGGACATGCTCATATGGTCTGATGCACATGGTGAACATACTAGGTAGACAATTGTAGATTAATATTGTTGAGTAGTGTTGACAGGCAGCAGACATACCATATATTACAGTTTTAAAATGCATTTTGTATGTTTGACAGTATGCATCATGTGTAACAACACTAACAGCATGTTGAGCTTGATGTTCTGCCTTCCTCAGGTGTAGTTGCATGTGCCGAGGGATGTCAGTGTTTGCGGTTAGTGTCCCATATGTACATGTTGACTACTCACAGGTCTGTATGACAATACCTGCATGCACTTTGTAGCTTCCACATCACAGTTATAATCTCCCATGTTTCAATTATGTTTACTGTTCTAATGATCCAAGAGCATGATAGCTGTGTAGTAAGCTACTGTGCTCAGAGCCATCACATCCATAGTGGGTGACATCACAGGTATAGTTACCTGGAGTGGGGAGGAGGTAAAAGAGTGGTATAGCGGATGACAAGGGTAAAGGCCAGTGGAAATAGTGGCTTCTCATTGGGAAGCAGTAATACCCACTGCCATGATAGCATGCAAACAAGACACAACCACACACTCAAGGATTCACAGACACAATAACACACACTATCTCACACACACACACACACACACATACACACACACACACACACACACACACACACACACACACACACACACACACACACACACACACACACACACACACACACACACACACACACACACACACACACACACACACACATGCACAGTTGCCAGTGTTTAGATGAGAACCAATGCCTATGTGCAAATCATCATTATAGTACTACACAATTACAACACATGCCACAGAGATTACACATGTACAGGTAGTCAGAATGGCCTAAGATCGAGGACATCGACAGGGATACTACATTGCAGTGGGTGTATGTGGGGAGGGGGGGTCATCAGTAGGCTATGTAACAAGTCGCACCTTAGGGTGTACATGTTAACAGGCAGTTAGAATGCCCATTTAAGATTGATGATATCAACAGGGATACTAGATTGCATTGAGTGGATGGGGAAAGGGGCATTAACATTTCACTATGGTAAAATATAGCCTCACTCCAGGGACCAGACAGCCATACACACAGACAGTCCCACACACACACACACACACACACACACACACACACACACACACACACACACACACACACACATTGTGGCATTCACAAAGATATACACCTATGTCATGCACATACAGACACTTGACATGTGTGAGGTTCAACCACCACCCTATGCCTTTCTTTCTACACTTCACTCTGTACTGATGTCAACAACAGTGTTCAGGAGAGTGAAAAACATGTGGGATATATTCCCAACCATACGTGACATATATGGACACACACACACACACACACACACACACACACACACACACACACACACACACACACACACACACACACACACGTGCCAGTACTATGAATGAAACACCTGCCTATCTCATGATAGGTATTACAGAAGTACAGTACTATCGCATTCACTACAAAGCATACTGACTCTTTCCTTTGCCAACTGTGCTGATATATACACAATATATGCATAGGGAAAGTATTACTAATACAGGTGTCAAGAGGTTTGCCTTCAGTGCCACCCTTACTGCATTCTACATTGTCTGTCTTCCACTTCAATTAACAAAACCAGACCTTAGCAGTTACACAGGTTATTGTAGGAATGGTTGTAACACACCAATGTGCTGTCCTCAGTAATCATTCATCTGCAAAGTAGCCCCACCACTTAGTAGTCATGTCCAAACATCTGCCCATACCTCATGTACAGCTTACTGTACTCTGAGCATATCACCATATACAGATGGCAATGTTGAGGCTGTATTGCAACAGCACGATGTACTAAGACAACAGTCACCTTCAAACATCAGACACTGCACACGCATGGAATCTAAACAAGCATCAATACATGTATACATATGTGGTCTACATCAGTAAGTAGACTAGCAGGTCAAGAGGATACATTCCACACCTTCCCCATGCCATGTGTGAAACATAGCCAAGCATTACACCATAATGAATGTTGTATTCATGTACTGGTAGGACACAACCACGTTCACCGAGTAGCCAAGTGTACATATATGACAACAGCACATATCAGCAAGACACACACAGCATTATTCCATGTCATGCTCCTACAAACTGTTACTTGACAGTGCCATGGTGAAGCCAGGGCACTGAAATGGTCAACAGTGAGCACATCATATTTGCCACACACACCTCATGTTTACTGGAAGAGTGCAAGCAATGTGCTCTGTTAGAGCTAGGCAATACACTCATTCAAGCATGTGCTAGGTCTGCGGCTTGTAAACATCTCACCCCAGAGCATACTGGCTATTGTGGTACTAAGGCTAATGTCCAGACAGCACACAGCATGCATGGCTTGCAATTGTTGACATGGGGTATATGTAGGAGCTGTGGGCACACATGGCTGTACATGCCATGAACATATCACCTGTGACTACTCAGGAATATACAGAGCAGAGCTGGATCTCTCTGAGTCTGTCAATACAGGCCTTGTGTAGGTCCTAGGATCCTGTTATTTGGGTATGTTTGTAGGCATTGCATTAGGTGGACATGTCTAATGACATGCATGCCACATGGGTTGTATGATATGACAGGTGTCATGGGTGACCAGTAAAGAGGGAATATTACCCTGTTAACATAGATATCAAACCTTATGTACTGTTAGCATGCTATCTGCAATGTGCATGTGTGTAATGACTGTAGCCACCTATATGTAGAAAGGATAACAAAAGCTATGGTAATGTAATTTATGTTGCATGAGTGTTGGATGTACATATCCTAGCAGGTACAGTTAGGTCATATCCAACCATAAGGGTGTTGTTTAGAGGTGTACAGCAACAGTCGACTGTGTTAATGCTGACAACATCTGAAGGACCCTGATATGTGTACAACTGAGCTGGTAACAAACAGTGGTATTACTGCATTGCATAACACATTATGCAGCTGTGTCTGTACATGGGTACTTTGCACAGTTGATGTAAGCCTAGGTACAGTCCACCAATTGAAGGTTATCTGGTGGTCTACCATGCTATGTCATTCTACATATGGATGTGTGTTGGTAGTCTGGGGACAAGGTGGTGGATGTATATGAGGATACAACCTAGAATGCAGCATTTGCCGTTGTCACCTGTACCTGACTCATCTGTGATGAGTTATGTTGGAGTAGTGGCCTTTACATGTGAGTAGCCTTTATGAATATGTGGACACCACCACCTAGAATGGTCCATACCAGTGTTATGGCCCACATGTCTGGATCTGAGTTATATGGTGGTAGTGCAATTGTGCACTAAAGAGCCTTCAGCCAGGTGTTCCTCACTGCACAGATGTCAGTATTCCCCATTGTAGGTTCTACATTGAGCAAATGGATTACAAAAGCCACGCATCTAGCACTGGTTAGCATAAGCATCCAATGCAATTGTCTTGTAGATGTCAGGGTGTTACCTCTGTGTGTAGGACATTTGCCTTAGAATGTGACTATATGGGTAAATGCAACCTAGATATTATCCACACTCACTTGAAACATGGATATATGTGTTCTGTGTCGAAGGCTTGTCGTTCAGTCATGACAGCCCAGAATGACAGACACTGGACAACCTCATAATAACAGCAGGACACTGGCTCATTGTTTTGGTCTAGCAGTTACCACTCGTACCATGACATCACTGCAAGTGGCAGTAATGTGCTTGGTAGCAAATGCCACATGTAAGGTGATGGACAGCAGCAGACATTGTGTATATAACCAATGTGAGATATACTTAGTGTAGCAGTCCTGCTAATAATGACAACTACTAACACAGCTGGGAGAGGTCATCTTGACACCTGC